>NW_024826091.1:0-1576 GCF_019175285.1 Sceloporus undulatus
AGGTAAGTGTTTAAAGTTGCTGAGCATTTCTTTTTTAAACTAGTGAATATATTAAAAAGATCTGTCTCTTCCTCCCTGGAATTAAAACACAGCTGCAGCAGTCATGGCTACCCATCCATGGTCTTCATCATCAAGCCCCATCGCACTGTGTGAGGTTTCAGGAACTAATTTAAACTTAGGGGTGAAGCAGATGGATGGCAAGGAGTGGCCTCTGCCTGCTCCAGACACAACTGGCCCAGGACAATGGTGACCACATGGCCTGCTCTCAAACTGGGCCACCTCTATCATCCCAAATGGGCCACCAGCAGAAGCGTTTTTTTGCCGTTCCTTTTTCCAGTGGCTTTGGGCTGCCTTTGGTATCCTCAGAGTAGCTTCTGGCCACTATGGGAGCATGTGTTATCTGAATGCTACAGCCCTGAAATGGCCAGAAGCCACTTCTTTGGGTCCATCTTTTTTGGGCCTTTTACCAAAATCTATAGATCACTGAAAGTCTTCCTATGCCTGAGCACTTGGAACCCAAAGCATTCTGCTGACAAGTCACAAATTGTTACTCTTCATCACAAAATCAGGATGAAGAGTTCATCAATCAATATATATTAGTACCTGGGTCAGAAAACTTCATATGGACCTCTCTTGGGAGGGGGAAAATCGAGTATAATGAGAATTATTTTACTTGTTTGCTATGTGCAAAATTTGCCTCCTGAGATGGTTGCCTTGCACTGCCTCAGCTTAGGTGTACTGTCCACTGAATTTTTCTCTTCACATTCTAGTCTGCATACATGTAATGCCATGTTCATTTAGCAGTCTTGTGTAGGACATTTTCTTTCACCTTCATATAGGCACTGTCTTCCTTTTTACCCAACTAGGTGAGGTTACTATTGTTTGTGTTGCCCTGTGGATGGCAAATTACATTTGTGCCTGCAACTGAGCTCAGCTATAATCCCGCTGCCATCTCCACCACTTGAATTGGGCCAATACTCTGAAAGGGTCTCACTGCATTCTCGGGAGATCAGATCCTTCCTTTACTTATTCTATTTCTGTTCCCATGGAGCTATCTGATGTAGGTTCCTGCACCCTCCCGCATGGGAGAAGTTTCCTTTTGGGCTGTTCGCTTTTTTTGTGAAGGTTAAGAGAGAGCATCTTTTGCTAAAATTAGAAGAATTCAGGGGATGGTGTCTATGGATATCATTTAAGGCACACAGAACTGAGGTAATTAAGGCTGGATTTTTCTGAATGTTCATGTTGATCACATTAAGCATTTAGTATTCAGTGATCCAAAACTATCAGCTACTTTTTCCATGTGAACTCCCCTGTAGATATAGCACATCACTGAGAATTAGGGGTACACATTAATAAAGACTACAGTGGTCCAAAGGTGAGTGCCAAAGGATATTTCTCAATAGTTAGGATCATCAAAAGGCTGTTGTCTAATATATATCGTATCTGCATGCAACCTAAGGTGTCTCCCTTTGATTTTTACTGGTTTAGAGTTAGCAATTTAATTTAACATTACTCTGAGACACTGTGCACAAATAAAAAAGACATCTCCCAGACAGTTAGTGCTGCTGTCTGCCAA
>NW_024826092.1:0-1575 GCF_019175285.1 Sceloporus undulatus
ATGAGAGTCAAATTTTGTGACAATTGACATAGGATGTTCACATTATATTACTATGCTGCATGCCTTCAATGGATCGAGGAATGGGTGCTATTGAAAAATGATAAATTGATAGAAAGTACAAAATGAGGTTCGGATGCCATGCCTTTATGTGGTATGATAAGCTTAAGCCAAACAACGATTTTTGCCATCATTTTGTACGAAATTCTTTGTTTAAAGTCTGGATGAGAATAAAAAAACAGTTCTATAGTCATATACCATTTTGGGTATCGATAAAAGAAGCATTTTATAAAAAAAAACTAGATGTGAAGGCCAAGGATGGTTAACATATAAAGATTTATTGGGGGAAAAAAAGAATCTTTTTTTGTTGAAACCAAGTGAAGAAATAGATAATATGACTAACAAGAATTGGTTCTTGTATAGACAACTATTAGAAAGATATAGAATGGATAAAAAGGAATACAAATTCACTGATAAAGGAAATGAAATTGATAATGTTATTTTTGATGAGAAAGGAGGACACATTTCAAAATATTATAAAGTATTAAAACAAAGAGATCTGGAATCAGAGAGCATAAAACAATGCATGGTGCAATGGGCGCAAGACACAGGAGAAGTGATAGATGTGGATCTTTGGGAAAAATCATGGCGTGACACCAATTCTTTTACAATTCGTCAAAGGAAAATTACATTAAAATCTTATACCGATGGTATTTATCTCCAAGTAGATTAAATAAAATATATAAGGTGGGGAGTGGTAATTGTTGGAAATGCGTTAAGAAAAGGGGTACTTTTTACCACCTTTGGTGGGAATGTATGGAAGCAAAAAAATATTGGAAAAAATATATATATCTTGATATCCAATATACTGGAAATCACTTTACCATTTAGCCAATTACTTTTTCTTTTGAACATGACTGGCATGATAGAGAGAAAAAATAGAGAAAAAAAATATGAGGATTATATTATATATGGTAACAATTGCAAGACTTGTATATGCTAGTCATTGGAAACAGAAAACTATACCAACAGAAGAAGAATGGATGAATAAACTGGAAGAAGCAATGGAAATGGATATGCTAACAGCATTGATGAGAGATTTAAAGATGGAAGAGAGGGAAAACGAGTGGGAATGTTTGAAAAAATATAAAGAAAGTACCGGTAACTAAGATGATGAATTATAATGAATTATTCATGAATAAACTCTAGTGAGAAATAAAAGCTTTCTGATAAAATATTTTTAGAATACAGAGAAATGTAACAACTTTGTGGAAGCCAGATTAATATTTAACTATCATAATTCAATAAGACGGTATTTTTGTCGACTTTTGTATTGTTTTGTATATACATGTATGTATATATGTAATGTGTAATCGACAAGTAGGTCATGGAATGTCATTTAGTTAGTTCATATTCTGTTTATGTTTTTGTCTTTGTCTTTTTGCTTTGTTTTTAATTGTATGTTATTTTTGTACTTTGTGAATAAAAAAAGAAAAAATAATAATTTGGAGCAATTTAGGGAACAATCTTAACACGAGAGTCAAATTTTGTGACAAATGAAGTAGGATGTTCAATGAA
>NW_024826093.1:0-487 GCF_019175285.1 Sceloporus undulatus
CCCCCCTTCCCTCTCATCATCAGGGTGGTCTCCAAGATGATGCTAGATCGCACGGACGCGATCCTGATCACGCCATGGTGGCCGAGACAGCCCTGGTTCGCATCTCTTCTGCATCTCTCCAGAAGGTGCTTCCTCCGCCTCAAGCCTCGCCCGGACCTGTTGTCGACCCAGGACGGACGAATTCTCCACCCCGACATCGACAACCTACCGATGGTAGCCTGGAGGATCCAGCCCTGACTGCTTTGCCGGAGTCGGTGAGGACGGTGATCCTGGCTGCGAGGAAACCTTCCACCCAGCGGTCCTATGCCCTGAAATGGAGGAGATTTTGCCTCTTCCTAGACCAAAAGGGCTTGTCTCCTGCACAGGTTTCCACTCCAGTGGTGCTGGAGTTTTTGATGGCACTCTTGGATGGAGGGCTGTCCCTCACATCCATCAAATGTTACCTATCTGCCATTTGTGCCAAATATCAGTTCGGGGGGGAGGGTTT
>NW_024826093.1:587-1575 GCF_019175285.1 Sceloporus undulatus
TTCCTGAAGGGGTGTGCCAACCTGTACCCTCCTGTGTCGGTGCCAGCACCGGCTTGGAGTCTGGAGTCGGTACTGTCCGCCCTCCAATCCAAGCCTTTTGAACCGATGGCCACAGCGGACTTGAGACTATTGACTTGGAAAACCGCTTTCCTTGTGGCCATCACCTCTGCCCGCCGTGCGGGTGAACTCTGTGCCTTGCGGAGGGACCAGCCGTTCCTGAGGTTCCACAAGGACAAAGTGGTCCTCCATACGGACATTACCTTCCTGCCTAAGGTAGTGTCTGCCTTTCACATGTGCCAAGACATTGTGTTGCCCACTCTCACATCCAACCCGACGTCGGATGAGGAGCGACGCCTTCACTCTCTTGATGTCAGGAGAGCGCTGGCCTTTTACCTGGACAGGACTGCTGCCTCCAGTCGGTCCGAGAGACTTTTCCAATGCTACTCGGAGCCGAAAAAGGGGTTGCCTGTGTCTGCGCAGAGGTTGTCCAAATGGGTGGCTGGTACCATCCACCTCTGCTATGAACTAATAGGCAAGCCTCTCCCTGGCAGGGTTCGGTCCCACTCCACGAGATCAGTGGCAGCATCCTCTGCATTCCTGTCGGGAATCCCCTTGGAGGATGTCTGCAAGGCTGCTGTCTGGTCCCAACCTCTGACTTTTATTAAGCACTATAGGTTGGACACCAGGGCCATCCGAGACGCAGCTTTCGGGAGGGCTGTGTTGGTTGCAGGGTTGCATTGATTGCTACTGATGTTTTGTGTTGTACAGTTGACACTGTTTACATTTTGTCCAATGTTGGTTTGCAAAACTCATATGGGATCGGTCTTGCATGACCTCTGTTCCCTTCTCAGGTTTAGCAAAGTGATCGCTATTTGATTTGTGATGAACAAAAAGACTGACTCTTTATGGTTTAAGGTGTTTTATTTGTAATAAATATACCTTTGGTTCACCATAGCTTTGGTCTCAGGACACTCCCTCCGCCGCATAC
>NW_024826094.1:0-1575 GCF_019175285.1 Sceloporus undulatus
TGCTCTGAACACCTGAAATTGACTACTGTTGTGACTATGAGATCAAGTTAGTTCCAAGTGGAAAGCAGGTACAAGTTCTGATATTGTATGTTTTCCTAAAATGTTCACCCTTCCTTTGATTCTAGCTTGTTCCAAAATGTTAGAACCATATCCCCTTGATTGTACAGGCTCTCTGGTCATGGAGAGGGTATAACACTTATTACAGACTGCCAAAATAAAGCTGCTTCGGGCCTCTTTGGAGGTATGCTGTTTAAATGATGCATGGGTCCTAAGAGTCCGGAGGTCGCGCCAAAGCCACACTCCATTCCTAAGCACTGGAGTGCAGCTTTGGTGCAGCTTCTGGATTCTTAGGATGCATGCATCATTTAAACAGCATACTTCCAAAGAGACCCGAAGCAGCTTTATTTTGGCAGTCTGTAACAGGCCATTGAGACCTTCCCACTAAGAATGAGAAGGTCAGGAGAGCTGGTGTATGTGGGGAGGTGCACAACTGCTCCCACCCACAATTCAGTAATGCCTGTGTGGGGTAAGATGCTACTTTTCTATATTTCAAATCCAGATTGATTTGATACTCATGGAATTGTGGATGACAAGAAGATAACTTGGAAATGTATGTGTTTGATAGCCTACTGTCATAAGCTTTTAAACTGAGGCTCGCCATATAGACAAAGAATAAAAGGATTTGATCACCCTATTTGTTTTACATTCTCAGAAACATGGTTTGCAGAAATGTGGATCATTCATTTAGGGTCAGTTGTAATATAATTCACAAGGGTATAATTCAAAAGACATTTCAAAGAGAACAAAGGTGAGAGTCTAACACTCCAAATAACTGTAGGGAGAATTACCTTTCTCCCTCTTTGTTAGCTGAATGTGTGAGTCAATGTTTAATCTTGCCCTCTTCGTGGAATAACAGGGAAAAAAAAAACTTTCTTCAACAATTGTTTAAGTAGCAGAAGAAATACAGTGAAATAAACACAAAAAGGCTGCTTTTCTTATGCTCCTGAATTTGGTGTATACACATTAAAAATGTTAGCATTGGAAGAATATTTAGCCAATGTAGTATATAGGAGAAATAGAGAGAGTTCTTGAGCTGACAGTTTCAGGTAATCATAGATGTATTATGTAGAAGTCCATTGAAGAGAAATTACCTGTGCAAAGCAACTTCTAAAGTGACTGACAAAGGAGAGAAAGCTATAAGTTCAAGATGACACTTATGCTATTAATCAAGATGACATGGGCAAAGAGAAAAGATAACAATAGATGCTGACAGGGCATAATATAAGCAATGAATCAATTTGCCTTGACACTTACACCTTTGAAAGGACAGGCATTTGATCACATGGTTAACTGTGCTGTGCTACTATCTGCATACACATTAAAATGGAAATAACACCATTCCTTTTTCTTTTAGAGCTTCTAATAAGGTTCATGACAAAATCAGAGCTGCTTTCAGTGATAACAGTAGTACGTAACACAGTTATACAAATCAAAAGGAATAAACATCTAAACAAAGAGGAGTTCTGCACCCTCACAAAACAAAGAAAGAAAACATTCAAAGGAAATAACCCCAAA
>NW_024826095.1:0-1575 GCF_019175285.1 Sceloporus undulatus
CATTATTCAATTTCTTATTGCTCAAAATATCCATAAAAATTTCCACTCTCTGAAAAAGTCATCACTTGTCTTATCCTTTAGAACTTATGTTAATTTGGCCATTAGGACTAACTCAGCAACACAATTTATTCTTCCATTGTTGGTGCTTCAGTCTATTTTTACATTGTGCAAACAATATTCTTGCTATTGTTGCCATTTAACAAAGAAGTGGTCCATATTTATTATCCAGTTCTTTATCCATAATGCTCAACAGAAACATTTCTAGTAATATTAGAATGGTTCAGAACACACTGCAGAAATAATCCAGTTTGAGACCACTTTAACTGCCCTGGCTCAGTGCTAGGGAATTCTGAGAACTGTAGTTTGAGAGACACTGAACTTTCTCTATTAGAGAGCTCTGGTGCTACAATAAACTCCAGTTCCCAGAATTCCCTAGCACTGAACCAGAGCAGTTAAAGGGATATCCTACTGGATTATTTCCGTAGTGTGTTTTGGTCTGAAATCTACCTTTAGAACAGAATCCAGGGAGAATGTGAGGGAAATCAAGAAATAAGCAAATTCGCAAAACTACCGTATTTGCATGTCCATTTTGCTTGCAAATTCACTCCCTTGATGTCATGATAGCTGTCTGAAAACCAAGCCTCCGATGCCTTCTGTTCCAAGATTTCCCAGGATGCCTTGCAGTAGGGGCAATGCTTTCTTCTTAAAGGGACACATACTCCCCTCTTTCTCTTGCCATGCTTCTCTCCTCCTCTTGGCAGCCTCTAATTAAGGGCACAGCTGGTGAGAGAAGGCAGAGGACTTTTTAGCATTCCTCCTGGACAGGAGGGAGAAATTGAGGACAAGTCCTGGAAAAGGAGGGCATCTGGGAGTATAACCCCTTTAAGGTTGCCATAATTGTCCACTAAACACCGGGACAAAATGTAGGACAAATCTAGATCAAAGTGTAGGACAACTGCAGGACAAAACTCAGCCCAAAATGTAGGACATTTAAGAAAATGGAGGACCTTAAATCTATTTAGAGCTATTAGGTTGTCCTCAAGGCTCTGGTGGTCCACCTAGGGGAAAGCTGAGAAAGAAATCAAGGGGTGATAATTGTCACACCTAATCCCACACTGAGTTGCACCCCCATCTTCCTGTTTTCTCGATTCTACACAGTCAAATAGGGACTAGGTTAAATAAAGTGACTCTTATTAGTATCCATTTTCCTGTGTCTGGTCTTGTTATTCCATGGATGATAAGTAAAAGAGGATTTATTTTGTATGCAAGAAGCATCATTTTATGCACAGAAAATGTTATTTCTGTGCAGCATTCTATGCAGAAAATACTATTTTCTTTGCAAAACAACCATATGTGAAATTTGTGCAGAATGAATCCCAAATTATGAATAGTGTTCAAAAAATACACTGTTTTTGAAGACTTTCTCACAGTGGGAATATTACCAAACTCATTCTTTGCTTTATTCAAGAAGAAAATTAGTGAATTAGAATCTATAATTCTATGCCTGCCCCAATCCTTCATGAATAGTGATTGGAGAAACCCATGTTTTTTTTCTCGGTCAGAGAAACTTTGAGG
>NW_024826096.1:0-1575 GCF_019175285.1 Sceloporus undulatus
TATGATTCTATAATTCTAGTGGAATCATAGCATCATGACAATTTAGCACAAAAGGGACCTCAGTCTTCATAGAAAGGACAATGGATTCCGGTTCCTTACCCACAGAGGCCACATTCTGATAATTTTCCATCATCACATAACTGTACATCAGTCTCTGCTTATTCGTCAACAGTTTCCATTCCTCCTCAGTGAAATATACTGCCACGTCTGAAAAGGTCACCTGCAACAGAAAATAGCCCTCATCCAGAAAGTGACTAAGCAAAAGGGGAGGAAAGCACACGGTTCATCCCAAATATTATTTCATCACTTCACAATTCAGTCCAGGAAATAAACTTAAAATTCTGTCTGCAAGAAAAAAGCTACTGCTTTTGAGATAGAGTTTGTCTCGAATCCTTTCAATATAATAAACAATATAATTTAGGCCATGGCTGGGATATTGAGGATGGATTAGGATACTGACTATCCCAACACTTATAGTACATTTAGCCACAAAATAATTATAGTGCATTTAGCCATTTCTTGTCAAATTTTAGAGGCAAATGTCATTTTTAAAAAACAGTTCTGGGGAACACTCTGGACTTGAGGGCCACTGGGCCCACCCCATATTTAGACCCAGAGGCATTCTCCCATATCCCCAATATTTCACAGATTGGAAAAGCAAGACACATGTGGACAAGCAATCCAGAAGGCAGTGGAGATGGCCAAAGTTGTTTATGAGGAAGATCACAGAAGCTAGGAAGGGCACAGCAGTTTGCTTTTGCTTCAGCCTCCTGAGAAGGGCAATATCCTGCCTCCTTCTTTCCTCTCCTCTCCCCACTTTTGAGTTGATGGGGCGCAAACTGAATGGCACTCATGAATTGAAGAGAGCTGAGAAGGGGGGAAATGGGAGGAGGAGAGAGCAACTGGGACATTTTTAGAAGCCCCTGAAAAAGTGGGGCGACAGAGGATTAACAGGACTGTCTTTGCTAAATTGGGAGAGTATGTTCTCCACTTGCTTTCATGAACTGGCCCAGCAGTGACACAGATGAAACTAATAGTCAAGAACCTTGACTCACCAAAGATTTCTTGTATCTCTGCATCCTCTTTCTCTGGGAGCCCAACTCCCTCCGCTTGGCCTCTGTGTCGGCCATCAGGTGGGCAGGGGTCCTGGTGGTCTTGCACTTGGGTCACTTCCAGAAAGAGAGGCCCAGAGCCGTGCACGAAGAGGCCAAGATGAAGTTCCTGAGAAAAGAGACCAGAGATTCAAAAATGCACACAAATTAGATCTCCTATAAAGAATCAATGCAAATAGATAGAACTGGTTATAGAATAAAGAGACGAGAAGATCCTAATGATCAGGGTTATGATCTTTCATGGTTCTTTGACATGAAAGAGAGCTCTTCCTAATGGATAAAAAACAATATGGTATTGGCAAATCAGACTCTGATCTAGAACAGGAAATAATGTTGAATAAAGATGCCTTATTAGCAAGACTTTATAATTGTATTCTTAAAAAATCTATACAGAAGACGAAGTTATTAAAGAAAATATGATCAGATGGTCTCAAAACTTTGGTTTTGCAATTGAATTAGACCA
>NW_024826097.1:0-1575 GCF_019175285.1 Sceloporus undulatus
TATTATTATTATTATTATTATTATTATTATTATTTGGGGTCGTTCTGGGAATATGATACATTCCGTGACAAATCCCAAAGAAATTTGTCCCTTTCCCCTGAAAGGAAACAAACCAAACAGAAACAAAACCTAACCCAGGAACTCAGCATTTCTATGAGAGTCACTCAACATGTTAAGAGGGGTCACAGCATCCCACCAGCCAGGGGTGTAGCTAGGATTTGAGGAAAGGGGGGGGGAGACTAAAGGGGGTTGTGTGCGGGGGGGCAGCAGCACCCCCTTTTTTTTTTTCGGGGGGGGGGGGGTGTCTGGCCCCCAAGCCCCCCCCCCCCTCGGCTACGTCCCTGCACCAGCCATTGTTATAGGTCAGTGCTGTGCAACTTGTGGCCTGCATGTGGCTTTTGGGACATTTTCACCACATTTTCATCAGCCCAAGCCATATTCAGTCCAGGAAAGACCTTTGCTTAAAACCAAAAGTAACTTCCTATTTTGAAAAAAGACTTTTCCTAGGCCTAATATGTCTCAGGATTGCCAAAGCATGGCAAAATAACCCCCCCTCCGCCCCTAAAAGGCATGGAGGACATTTGTGGTCTCTTCCTTTTTTGTAATAGGGGTTGGTGAGTGTGCAGCCTCCCACAAGGTGATGTGGCCCCCTAGCCTCCCATAGTTGGTATAGGGTCAAGACTATTTTGAACCACCAGTAATGATCATAATCACAATAGGTGAGTATCATTTAAATCTAGTACTGATGAAATGCATCAGTACTAGAAATGCATAGGGATTGTTGTTGCTATATTTATTTATATCCCACTCTCTTCCCTGTATGGGAATCAAGGCTGCTGAGATATTTTTTTTAATGATACAGCTTAAAAATTCACACATCAGCTCACAAAATTGTATCACATATGATTATCTTGACAAGACTTTGTTTTTCTAAGTATTGCAAGCTATCCTCCATTGAAGCCTTTCCTAATCTTGTCGTCCCATAAAACAATACCCATCCTTGTAAGACAGCACAACCTTTGGTCAGAAACGATAATAGCTGTAATCTAAACAACATCTTGCAACCCACACTTGGAAAGAGTTTCCATTACTATCTCATTAGGAAAATTCATTGTATTAGTACATTGCAATGTGCAAACTCACAAATTACTCTTGAATAAAGATGAACAAATGATAATGTAATAATGTTATTTCTAGTTGGTTCACATTTATTGCATACTGGAAAAATAAAGCGCTAATAATATTTTGAACAATGTAAAAGAATATCACTTTTATTGTAAATAGCCATCTACTTTTTTATCAAGAAAAAAAACCAGTCTGATGTTCTTTTAAAAAAAATCACTTGTGTTTTTGGAACTCTGAATTGTTTTATTTTAAAATATTTACTAATCCAAGCACATTGGGTTGCAACCTCCAGTCCTGGATGGGGGTCCTGGATGGGGGTCACACTCTCCTCCAGTGACTGTGTTCGCAGTCTGGGGGTGCTCCTTGACTCATCGCTCCTGATGACAAATCAGGATGTTTATCACACTATACTCTTAAAGTGCTACTATTCCACTTTGACTGCTCTAGCTG
>NW_024826098.1:0-1575 GCF_019175285.1 Sceloporus undulatus
GCCCGACTGGGTGTCGAGGAACAGGTCCGGTGCCTCCTGTCTACGGGGCAGGTCCCCGTCGTCCTCATCCTCGGAGTGGGGAAACGACAGTTCTCCAGGAGGAAGGGCGGGAGCGGTGTCTTCTGTCTCGTGGACAAAGTCCATAGTGGGCTGAGGCAGTGGCATGTCCGGCACCAGGGTCAGCTGTACCCCAGGCGCAGGCTCTGGATCAAGGGGAGCTGCTGGAGTGGAAGCACGGGCCTTCTTTGAGGGGGAGCACCTCTTGTCCTTCGCCTTAGGCAAGTCAGTCCCGGCTTGCTCCTTTGGCGGCTTGGACTTCTTAGGGGCGGGGTCAAGGCCCGCCTTGTCGTGGTGCCTCCTTTTTCCCGATCTCGGGGTCTCCTCCGGCGGAAAGAATGGATTGTCTGGAAGATCCAGGAGGACAGCAGCCACTCCAGATGAGGAGGGTCTTGGGGACCTCGCCCTGTCAGAGGACGGGGCACGGGTTGCTCCCACATGCGAAGCCAGCTCCCTCGGCTTGGAGGCGTGACGAGATGACTTGGATGCCTTAGAGGATGAAGGCGAAGTGAGTTGGACCTCCGCCTCGGTTCCCTTCCTCGCGTGCGAGCCGTCCGGTCTCTTTGCAGATTTGGACGCAGGCTCGGTACCCTCAGTCCCCGAAGATCTATGGGGGCGCTTGGAGGGTTCGTCGGTGGCACTGGGCGGTTTCAAGCCACAGGCCACATCGGAGGTGGTGGGAGGAACTGTCCCGGCAGGGACACATACCACGATGGAAGCGGTGGCCCTAGCAGATGTCACACTGGACACGCTGGCCCTGGAGGATGAAGCAGGGGGTACGGGAGGCGGGACGGATGACGAGTGAGAACCTCCCTCTTGTACCTTGCCCAGGGCGATAGCCGAAGTGAGCAAGGACTCACGGTTTTTCCGGGCCTGAGAAGAGAGAGACCTGCAGAGCGGGCAGGCCTTGGTATCATGGTCCTTGCCGAGGCAGAGTAGACAGGAAGAGTGCGGGTCCTGGACGGGCACCTTGCCCCTGCAGATATCACACTTTTTGAAAGGTGCAGGCATCTTTGAGAGGACGACACAGCCGAAGGAGAATCCGAAAATGAGGTCAACAGTCCGAAGTTCAAAGTTACCAGGGGCGGGAGACAAAGAATGGTCAAGAGTACAGTCCGAGGTCAAAAGCGAAAGTGATTCCAAGCAAGCGAATCAAGCGAAAGTTCTCTGAAGCAGCAAGCGCGGTGGAAAAAAGGAACTGGGGAAAAGAGCGGGAAGGCAGGGGCCTTATAACGGGTGGGCGGAGTTACCGCCAAAAAGTTTCTATATGTTGCAAAGTAAACTTTGCCCAGTGATTCCAGTAGGTTCCGAGCAGCACTGCGCAGGCGCAGTAAAACCCATTTGTATGATTCACAGAGACCACGAAGAAGAAATTTAATTACCTGATAAGATTGCCTTTTAATATAAGATATTGAAAATCTGTGACAAAAGCAGATAGACTCATACAGATTTGAATGGAAACAAGAGGTGCGCAAGCAAGAAGAGAGAAAGCAGAAAAAGCAGGAAAAGCTGAAGAAG
>NW_024826099.1:0-1575 GCF_019175285.1 Sceloporus undulatus
CTGATTTTGCAATATTCATTTCAAATTTGGGCAATTCTACTATCTATCCAGAAGCTAGAATGTTGGTGCTTGTGACAGTTCTAACAGCTACATTACACCTTTGTTAGAGTTGGTTTGGTCCTGTTTGGTGTTTTTCTTTTTCTTTTATAGGGACCCTGGGGAAGTATGAACTTTGTTGTCCACTGTCATTACTCATTGGGCAGTTCAACAGACAAAGACAATGCCATTTGGACCATATTTGGGCCTGCATGCAAGAGCCACCTTTGAATTGTAAGAGCCATAGAAGGATGAGATGATGGGAATTACTTCCTGACTAATTGGATCAGAGAGGAGGAATTTACCTCATATTGGTAATGCATCTGGTAGATCAAGGGCAATGCCTGCATTTTGAAGGAAATCTATGATTTGGAGACTGCAGGCTAGGTGACCAAATCTGGTCTACTGCCCAAACAGGCCTAGTGCTTGGACAGAGCCTTTAGAGAGTCAACAGAGAAATCATTAGTTAAGGCCAAGGGGCTGATTTTATTTGTGCATCATCTGGACATGGTTTACAAGTAGCTGTAGTTATTTAGGCTGATGCGATTAATATTTTAGATTTTTCCTCAAACCTGGAAAGGGGCCCAATATTCTGCACTAGGAACCCCCTCCCCAATGGGTTGTTCAAAGAAAAAAAAATGGTGGCCTTAGTTTACTCTGCAATGGTGTCCTGCATCTTTTTTCCAAGTTGTCAGGGGTAATAGAATATTACCTTTAATAGGAAGTATGCAACTTCATTTTTCATTTTTCCTAACTCAAATAGTTGTGGGTTGATATGGACTGATTCTCTAGTGATGCAGGAGGTGGGTAATCTTTTGAGTCCCACCATTCCCTGAGTATTATGAAATCCCAATGCACCCTGTTTTGTTCCAAAACTTTGTTAAATAAGAATACTAAAAAGTTCTGTTTTTTCATAAGGGAGTTACGCCAGACCACTTATCAATTAGGTTTCCACATACTTTGTCAACTTTTTCTTCAAGGTGGCCAACACAACCTCAGGATTCCATGTGTAGTCCATCACTGCCAGTTCTGACTGCTTCTGATATATCAAGTCTCAGGGCAACTTTTTGGAGGGTAGAAAATGTCCTTATATTTTTAAATATTTGTAACAATGTGAGATAAACTATATTTGCTCAGTACTGTTTAGTTTGTTTATAAAAATAAAAAAGTGATTAATGTTACTTATTTTAATTATCCTGTATAGAGAAATATTTCTGAAAACATGAAATTCTTTTTTGGCAAAAACATAAGTGATCTACAAAATGTTTAAAAAGAGAAATTGCTAGGAACTAGTAAAGAAAGAGGTTATTAACTGTAATAAAGATATTCATGATTAACACATCACTACTACTTTCTGTCATGTAATATTTCACTTGATACAGGTATATTGGCATATGAGTTACTTTCATTTTTTCTTCTGAAACTTATAAACTGCACAGGATTTTATATTTTATTAACAATTGTTTGTTCTAAGGAGCTGATGTAAGCTCTGCAAGTACATATACTGAAACCTTTAAAGTGATATGCTTTCCTTCTATG
>NW_024826100.1:0-1575 GCF_019175285.1 Sceloporus undulatus
GCCGATGTGGCGGTATATTTCACTGAGGAGGAATGGAAACTGCTGACGAAGAAGCAGAGACTTATGTACAATGATGTGATGATGGAGAATTACGAGAATGTGGCCTCTGTGGGTAAGGAAGCTGAATTCGTTGCCCTTACTATGAAGACTGAGAGCCCTTTCATTCTACATTATCATGGCACTATGATTCCACTTTAGAATTATAGAATCAAAGACTTTAAACAGATAACAAAGACCATCTAGTTCAAACCCTTGCCATGCAGGAATACACATTGAAAGCATCACCAGCAAATGGCCACCTAGCCTTTGTTTAAAGACCTTCAAAGAAGGAGCGCTTTAAAAATTAATAATAATAATAACAACAACAATAATGAGATGCCACCATGCTCTGAAGGAGTATATTCCACTGTTGAACAGCTCTTACTGTCAGGATGTTCCTCCTAATGTTTTGGTGGAACCTCTTTTCCTGTGACTTGCATCCATTGTTCCGTGTCCTTTGCTCCATCCCTAGTAACTCTTCAAATATTTGAACAGGGCTATCATATCCACTCTTAACCTTCTCTTCTCCAGGCTAAACATTCCCAGATCCCTAAACCACTCCTCATAAGGCTTGGTGGTTTCCAAACCCTTCACCATTTTTATTGCCCTCCATTGGATAAACTCCAGCTTCTCATCATCCTTTTTGAATTGTGGTGACCAGAAATGGACACAGTATTCCAAGTGAGGGTCTGACCAAAGTAGAACAGAATTTCACTATTACTTCCCTTTATCTATAACACAGAATCAAAGAGTTGAAAGAAACTAGAAAGGCCATCCAGTCCAACCCCCTGCCATAACACTATACCCATATGTATGTAGCCTAGAATCACATTGGCCTTTTTTAGCTGCTGCATCAAACTGTTGACCCAGGTTCAAGTTGTGGTCTACCAGGACTCCTAGATACCTTTCACACATAGTTTGTCGTAGCAGCTTTCTGTGAAATCTTGGAGTTTGTAGTTTAGTGAGTCACTATTTTCCTCCACTTTCTACAGAAGACCACATCGAGAGTATGACCGGCACAATGCGTGGGATCAGAGACTGTGATGATCTCCTGGGGTCCAAGTAGCCAAACCACAGCCCTGTTATGGCTCTTAGCCCAGCAGACCCTTAAATTCCTTAAATCACGCTGCCTCCACCCAGTGAATTATAAAAGGATTTCTCTTAACTTACATTGGGACCTGTTAAGGAACCTTATTTCTCCTCCTTTACTGATCTTCCAAGCATCAGCCGAGCCAAGACATGTGTAAAAGGAGCAATGAGTAGTAGATACTCCAAGGAGGTATTTATTATAGATAACAAAATATAACTAAAATATAAGTCATGCAAGATATTAAGAGACTTGCAGGTACAATATTTGAAAGTATATAATATTCAATTCATACAAGCTATTAAACAAACAAACCTAAGCATCCAATTCTGAGACTAACTTCCAAGATCCGCTCTTTAACTCTCTCTCTCGATCTCCAACCGACACAATTCCCCCAACTGTCTCTTGGTCTCTCAGGCCTTATATCTCCTTTTCATGGAAGCTTCCAG
>NW_024826101.1:0-310 GCF_019175285.1 Sceloporus undulatus
GCAGGAACTCTCAATCAAAGCATCCCCAACAGATGGCCATCCAGCCTCTGTTTAAAGACCTCCGAGGATCACTGCACTCCGAGGAAGGAGTGTGTTCCAATGTCGAATAGCCCTCACTGTCAGGAAATTCCTCCTAATGTTGAGCTGGAATCTCTTTTTCTGTACCTTGCATCCATTGTTCAGGGTTCTAGTCTCTGGAGCAGCAGAAAACAAGCTTACTCTCTCCTCAATATGACATCCCTTCAAATATTTAAACAGGGCTATCATATCACCTTCTCTTCTCCAGGATAAACATTCCCATCTCCCTCAT
>NW_024826101.1:410-1575 GCF_019175285.1 Sceloporus undulatus
ATCTCCTCAATATGACATCCCTTCAAATATTTAAACAGGGCTATCATATCACCTTCTCTTCTCCAGGATAAACATTCCCATCTCCCTCATGGGGCATGGATTCCAGATCCTTCACCATTTTGTTCGCCCTCCTTTGGACATGCTGCAGTTTCTCATTGTCCTTTTTGAAATGTGTGGCCCAGAAGTGGACACAATATTCCAGGTGGGGCCTGACCAGAGCAGAATAGAGTGTCACTATTACTTCCCTTGATCTAGACACGATATTTCTATTGATGCAGCCTAAAATCGCATTGGCCTTGTTAGCTGCCTCATCACACTGTTGGGTCATGTTCAACTTGTGGTCTACTTAGACTCCTAGATCCATTTCATAAGTATTTTCATTCAGCCAGGTGTCCCCCATCCTATATCTCTGCATTTCATTTTTCTGCCCTAAGTGCAATACCTTACATTTCTCCATGTTGAATGTCATTTTGTTTGCTTTGGCCCAGCTTTCTAGTCTATTCAGGTCATTTTGAATCTTGATCCTGTCCTCTGGGGTATTAGCTACTCCTCCTAATTTGGTATCATCTGCAAATTTGATAAGTATGCTCCCAATTCTGTCATCCAAGTCATTGATAAAGATGTTGAATAGCACTGGGCCCAGGACAGAGCCCCACTGGACACCCCACTGGTCACTTCTCTCCTGGATGAAAAGGAGCCACTGTTGAATATCCTTTGGGTTTGGCCAGTCAACTAGCTTGTTTCATGTTTTTGTTTTATATACTATTTAATTTGGTTAACTGCTATTAAGAGACATAGCTATGAGAGTCTATGATATGGGGTGCCCTATAAACCTTTTAATAAATGAACAGGTATTGCAATCCTATATATTCATATTATCAGACATAACTCCAGAGAATGTTATCCTTTTGGATGCCAGAAGGTTCCTCTCCTTCTTCAGAGCAAGAAGCAACACTTCAGCTGCCTTCTAGAAGATAAAGCAAAAAGGCTTCCAAAAGGACTGAAGACTTGGACAAGTCACACTCTCTCAGCCTCAGAGGATGGCCATTGGAAACCCAATCTGAAGAACCCTGCCAAGAAAACCCCTTCAGAGACTCCCATAAGGTCACCATAAGACCTGGAAACAACTGGAAGGCAGACACCAAGAACAACATTGGGAAACAGG
>NW_024826102.1:0-1575 GCF_019175285.1 Sceloporus undulatus
GTTCCCACAATGCTGGCATTTGTGGGAACTGTTTTTCTTTGAAGGGAGACTTAGTGAGACATCAGAGAGTCCACACAGGAGAGAAGCCATACAAATGCCAGCATTGTGAGAAATGTTTTTCTTGGCAGTTAAGCCTAGTGACACAGAGAGTCCACACAAGAGAGAAGCCATACAAATGCCAGCATTGTGGCAACTGTTTTTTTCAGCAGTCGCACCTAGTAAAACATCAAAGAGTCCACACAGGGGAGAAGCCATACAAATCTCAGGAGTAAACTAACATTATTTTTGTCAATAAGGAATATAAAATACTTTTATTCAGTGTTGCTAAGAAAAGCCCTTGTGATTTTGTTTGTAAGGCTTGTCTGTCCATATGTCTGTTTGTGTTTTGAAGTTGTATTTTGTTAAGGTTAGACTTTAATTGCTAATTGTATAGATAGTTGCTTTTGGTTGTAATTTCGGCTGGGTATTATGGGTCATGGTAGAGGTTAGCTAGATGGGGGGGGGCTGGGATTTGTTGCAGCTGTCTAGAATAGTTATTGGAATGATACCTTTTGCAATGTGTGGGATGTTGGCTGAAGAAAGTTGGAGGCTGGTATTAACCGAAAGGGGTCTAGTTTCTGGGAATGACAAAGGGGGCCTTGTTACCTGTGGGGCATAGACTGTGGGAATTGGAGGTGGGGGCTAGGATTGGAAGAGGGTGGAGTTTTAGGTTTTGGGGTTTGAATGTATTGTTTGGCTTGAAGAGGGCAGTTCTGGCTTAAAGATTGAATTTCTGACTATGTGTTCTCAATAAAGTTCTTTGCTATTTCAACACACTGGACTCTTTGATGCACAAAACTAACCCTTTATTCTCTCCTCAGTCCTCATCTCCATTCCCATCCATAAGAACAGCAGAGGCAAACATACAGGTTACACAGAGAGAGCTTTATTTCCAAAGCAGAGCCTCCCTTTCCTGCCTTTTCCTCCTGACCTTGGGCTCCATTGCGGTCTCCTCAAAGGAGGGAAGGAAGGGAAGGCCGCTGAATCCTCGGTGCATACCTTCCTTTCCCGCAAAGGATGCCAGTGGAATAAGCAGCAGCAGCAGCAGCATCTAGGCCCTGGCAATCCCTGCGCATACTGAGGAGGGGCCTCAAGAGGGATGTTGTGGTCACCCAAGACCAAAACCCTAGGCGACTCCAGCAGCAGCTCAGAGACCAGTTGTGTCAGCTTGACTAGGGAGTCTGTTAAGGAACGGGGAGGACGGTAAACCAACAGATCCCCCAGACTTTCTATAGTCTTTAAGCTGAGGTAAATACATTCAATGTGGTTGATCATACAGATAGGTATCCTGCTCAAGGCAAGATTGTCTTTATGGACCAAAGGCACTCCCCTTACCTGCTCACTGACAGAGAATCTGGATGGTAAGGCCCGATCCCTGTGGCTATCTTCACCCAGCCAGGTCTCTGTGAAACAAGCCAGGTCAGCCTCTTCATCCAGGACTATGGACTATGTGTGTTTTATTTTTGACTGACCTGGCATTACACAAGAGCAGGGGAAGGTTCTGTGGTTGTTTTGGTATGCTCTCCAGCCCTTTTG
>NW_024826103.1:0-647 GCF_019175285.1 Sceloporus undulatus
CCGCATGAGAGGTCCTGCCGCCGATTGCCCCGCGCCGGCGCCAATTGGCAGCAGGACCAGGCTGGGGCTGGTCCCAAGGCCTTGGCGGGCCAGATCCGGCCCGCGGGCGGGGGGTTGCCGGCCCCTGACCCACATCCATTGCTCTGATCACATCACTCTTTAAATGACTATTTTTGTAAAATTTGGATTTCATTAGTAACTTTCAAAACTATGTTGTGGTCAGTTTGCTGAGACAGGACTAACACAAAAAACATTGTGGAAGCTGTTTCCGTATGGTGTAATTCACTACAAAGGTGTGCAAATCTCACAAATGTTTGAGCAAGGTTGATCACATGGACCATCTTATTTGAAGTATCAAGAGATAGGATGATGGCATGGAAGGAAAACCTACAAAGTTGGAGTCATCGATGCATTCTAATATTCACACACATATCTCCATGCCACCTGGAAATAGCTCCCAAATCACTGCAAGTCAATATTTAACTCTGTTTCAGTCAAGAAAGAAGTGGCTTTGTTTTGTTTTGTTTTCAATATGACTGGCAAATGAACAGACACTCATCACATAAATGCCCCCACGCAAAGCGTTTGAGGGAGGGGAGGAGTGAGCCGGTGGGAGCGTCTCCCTCTTTAAAAGCCGGCCCGCCGGC
>NW_024826103.1:657-1575 GCF_019175285.1 Sceloporus undulatus
CCCCCGACCGAGGACGCCAGCCCAGGACCAGCTGTGCGCGCCCCCACGCAGAGACTCTTGTCGCCCCGGCGGCGTTTGAGGGAGGGGAGGAGTGAGCGGTGGGAGTGGCTCCCTCTTCAAAAGCCGGCCCGCCGGCCCCCCGACCGAGGACGCCAGCCCAGGACCAGCTGTGCGCGCCCCCACACAAAGACTCTTGCCGCCTCGGCGGCGTTTGAGGGAGGGGAGGAGTGAGCCGGTGGGAGCGGCTCCCTCTTCAAAAGCCAGCCCGCCGGCCCCCCGACCGAGGACGCCAGCCCAGGACCAGCTGTGCGCGCAAACGCACTTGCCCAAGGTTTTTTTTTTCCCCTTCTCGGGCGAAGTACTGGCGTTCCTTCCATAGGAGGAACAGGTTTCTATCAACTCGCCGAATTTGTTATTTGGCTTGAGTAGAGGTTTTGTATCTGGGGTAATTGGATTAGTTTTATATTCTTTAGGGAATGACATCTTCTCTGATTTTCTTTTGTTGCGGGGTTTTCTGGTTATTATTGGGTCTGGGGGTGGATATGGGATGTGGGAGGCCAGCTGTGGCGGTGGACGCATGTGCAATGGGAGCCCAGATTGAGGTTGTGTGGTGCAGGGGGAGGTATGGCGGTAGGAAAGTGGAATTGTGTCAAAATGGAAGGCGAGATAGATGCGTGATACCTATCTCTCCTTCCTTCCACTCTCCTAACCAAAGAGGCCTGAAGGTCAGCCCAGTCGTACCACAAACCCTGTCTCTGCTCCTGTGCAACGCCAGGTCCATAAAAAATAAGACCCACACCATATACGATCTTATTCAGGATAACAACTGCGACCTGGCGTGCATTACTGAGACCTGGCTTGGGCCTGAGAGTGAGGCAGTGTGGGCCCAGGCCCTCCCAGCCGGGTTCTCAGTTAAGG
>NW_024826104.1:0-1575 GCF_019175285.1 Sceloporus undulatus
GAGCTCCGTTCGTGCCCTGCCTGTGACCTGAACTGAACTGACCCCTTTCCTCCTGCTACATTCTCTTCAGAGGAGCTTTGCCATTACCTTCCACTGAGGCTGAGAGAGAGTGACCTATCATCAGTCACCCCAAAAATCATGTGCATACATTATCAAAAATAAAAGAGGGTCCTTCTGCTGCAGCTTGATTTCCCTACATCTCCCAGCTTAGCCCCGCAACCTAATTTCCTTTGGCAATTGTCCTCCTCCTCCTTCCTTCCGACCCTCCCCTCCCTTTGAGGTGCCCTGAATTGACCCTTCTCCCCCGGCTCCTTCATCCTCCTCCTCCTGCTCCGTTAGAGAATGCCCTCCATGGCTCCCTTCTTCCCACGGTTCCTTCATCCTTCTCCTCCTCCTCCTCCTCCATCATCACTTTCTCCATCCCCCCGCCAGCCCTTTGCAGCCCAGTCACCCTATTTCCCCTTTTGCCTCCTGTCACCCTTTGCATCCAGATTCCCCCTTTTCCTTTGGCTCTTTCCTCCTCCCCTCCCCTCAGATGAGGGGAGGGAATGCTCTGACCACTGCCCGCCCTCTGACCTTAATCCCCCCCTGAATTTGCCCCGATAATGACCGGGGGCAAGTTCATATTTCACGGAACCCGGGTCATTTCAGAAAAGACTGATTTTAGCCTGATTCTGGGTACCCCGGGGTAAGGGGCATTTCCTTGTGCAACCCTCGACATGGATTGTGACAGAATCGGGCCCAATATGAACTTCACGTGGACGAATCAATTTCAAAACTGGGTTAAAAGGTAATGTGAATGGCCCCTAGGATAGAAGTGGACTCTTTCCAAGATATTATTATCAAAACAAACCTTATGGGGATGCACACCAAGTTAGGGACTGCATGAAATTGGGAGAGCTTACATTTGCTGAAATATCAGGATTATTTATATCAGTATTGGTCTCTGAGAACTGAGGAGACAGGAGGCTGTATACTAAATCAGTTCATCCTTCAGAGTGTCATCATCAAATAAATGAAGAAAGTGTAGCTTCAATCATGAAAGTCATCACTGGATGTTTATAAATGTAACAATTTAACAAGAAAGTAAGAAAAATTTAACACAATACAGATATGTTGTTTACACAACATTGACAAAAGTCAAACCTGTTAACCAGACCTTTGAGAATTGAATTGTCTGCTCAAAATTTCAGAACTCTATGGATGGATTTGCATTTAGTCTCAGATTTTAAATTTCAGGGATTTTTTTTTTAAAAAAAGAAATGTTACATTGTCCAAAAACTCAGGTTTTGACTCTCTTCTCAAACCCATTTTAACATATTTGCATTAAAGCTTATAAGGAAAGCAGTGTGGGAAATGGCATTTCAATGCCAAAAACTATAACTTTGCAAAAAAAAAAAAAAAAATTCTATTTTTAAAATTTGTTGCCAAACAAAAAATCTCGAGGAAGAAATAACTGTCAATGTATGAGGTTTACTGTAACTTTTCAACTTAACCAACTTTAGAATTTGGCTGAGGCTCCAAAGTGTCTGTAGGCAATGAGGCCTAGCTGAAATATTTTTGAAAGGTATTGAT
>NW_024826105.1:0-1575 GCF_019175285.1 Sceloporus undulatus
AAAAGTCTTGGTTTCTGGAACATGTCAGATTTCAGAATTCCGGATAAGGAAGACTCAGCCTGTAATATGAATTTTTTAAAAGCAAAAAAACATTTTAAAGATTTTGTTCCCCTACATGAGCTACCAAGAAGACAAAAAGTAGTTAGAATCATAGAATCATAGAATCATAGAGTTGGAAGAGACCACTAGGGCCATCCAGTCCAACCCCCTGCCATGCAGGAAATCCAAATCAAAGCATCCCTGACAGATGGCCATCCAGCCTCTGTTTAAAGACCTCCAAGGAAGGAGACTCTATCATCCTCCGAGGGAGTGCATTCCACTGTCGAACAGCCCTTACTGTCAGGAAGTTCCTCCTAATGTTCAGGTGGAATCTCTTTTCCTGTAGCTTGCATCCATTGTTCCGGGTCCTGTTCTCTGGAGCAGCAGAAAACAAGCTTGCTCCCTCCTCAATATGACATCCTTTCAAATATTTAAACAGGGCTATCATATCACCTCTTAACCTTCTTTTCTCCAGGCTAAACATCCCCAGCTCCCTAAGTCGTTCCTCATAGGGCATGGTTTCCAGACCTTTCACCATTTTTGTCGCCCTCCTTTGGACACGCTCCAGTTTCTCAATGTCCTTTCTGAATTGTGGTGCCCAGAACTGGACACAATATTCTAGGTGGGGCCTGACCAGAGCAGAATACAGTGGCACTATTACTTCTCTTGATCTAGACACTATACTTCTATTGATGCAGCCTAAAATAGCATTGGCCTTTTTAGCTGCCGCATCACACTGTTCACTCATGTTCAACTTGTGGTCTACTTGGACTCCTAGATCCCTTTCACACGTAGTTTCATTCAGCCAGGTGTCACCCATCCTATATCTGTGCATTTTATTTTTCCGCCCTAAGTGCAATACCTTACATTTCTCCGTGTTGAATTTCATTTTGTTAGCTTTGGCCCAGCTTTCTAGTCTATTCAGGTCATTTTGAATCTTGATCCTGTCCTCTGGGGTATTAGCTATTCCCCCTAATTTGGTATCATCTGCAAATTTGATAAGTATGCTCCCAATTCTGTCATCCAGGTCATTGATAAAGATGTTGAATAGCACTGGGCCCAGGACAGAACCCTGTGGGACCCCACTGGTCACTTCTCTCCAGGATGAAAAGGAGCCATTGTTGATCACCCTTTGGGTTCGGCCGGTCAACCAATTACAGATCCATTTAACAGTTCCTTTGTCTAGCCCACATTTTACAAGCTTGTTTGCAAGAATGTCATGGGAAACCTTGTCAAAGGCCTTACTGAAATCAAGATATACTATATGCACAGCATTCCCTTCATCTACCAAGCTAGTAATTTTCTCAAAGAAAGAGATTAGGTTTGTCTGGCATGACTTGTTTCTCTGAAACCCATGTTGACTTTTTGTGATTATGGCATTGCCTTCTAGATGTTCACAGACTCTCTGTTTAATGATCTGCTCCAGAATCTTTCCTAGTACTGATGTCAGACTAACTGGACGATAATTGTTGGGATCCTCTTTTTTCCCCTTTTTGAAGATGGGGACAACGTTTGCCCTCCTCCAGTCTGCTGGGA
>NW_024826106.1:0-1575 GCF_019175285.1 Sceloporus undulatus
GGTCAGTAGACTTGACAAGTCTTGTCAGCCTCTCTGTCACATCACGGATCTTTGTCCCAGGGAGACAGCACACCTCCCGAGACATCTTGTCAGGCCCACACACCACTGGTTCCGTGCCTCTCAGCAAGGAGTCCCCCATGACCACCACATGCCTCCTCTGAGGCTTAGCAGCAGCTGTTCCTTTTGGTGGTACCCCAGGATCCTCTGCTCTGTCCCTGAAGTCTGTCCCTGCTGCTGTTCCTCATCATCCTTGATAATAGAGAGAGATTCATATCAATTCTGCAGCTGCAACCTCACAGAATGTTCCCCAGTTTCCCTACTCCTGTGTGTGACATTCCTCCAACTATCTACTTCTGTTGTATGTGAAGTGACTTCCTCCTCCCCAGCAACTTCCTCTGTGTGATTCCCATCCTGGACCATTCTGGTCAGGAAAACCTCTTGCTCCCTATGATGCTGAAGTGTAGCTACCTGGGCCTCCAGCTGCTGTACTTTCTCTTCTAAGAGGGCTACCAACTTGCACTACTGTATTACACTGTTAACAAATGGTATGTAGAGGGATCTGGTAGCACCTTTGAGACTAACTGAAATAAAGAAGTTAGCAGCATGAGCTTTTGTAGATGACAGTCTATGAAATCTCATGATACCAGCTTCTTTCTTTCAGTTACAGTAGTCTCAAAGGTGCTACAAGATCTCTCTACATACTGATTCTACAGACTAACATAGCTATGTCTTTGAATTCTACTGATAAGTCATGTTTAGCTTGTGGTATACTAAGGTCCATGAGATCCTTTTTACATTTACTGCTGTCAAACAGGCAAACCCCATCCCAAATGTGTACTAAATGTAGAACTCTGAACTTAAGCTGAACATATGCTGACCACTTGTGGGTCATATTTATATTGAATTCCATCTCTCTCATTTGAGTTATTAGTTGCTCATTCCAGTTTGGCATCAGCTGCAGGAATAATGAGCATGTCCACTGATGTTTTATCTAAGACATTTACGCTGTTAAACAACACTTGGCCCAGGAAATGAAGGGAGAAACAATCACCATTACTCTCACTCTCTCATGACTTGTCCCATAGTAGGCAGGATAGTAGGGTGATAGAATAGGTAAGTGCTCTTAATGGATTGTACCCATTGGCTGGCCCTCACTTCAATGGAAGAGGTTTTGGTCAAAGGGGATGGGGAAAGAGAGAGGTAGTTCTCAGGAATTCTCCATTGCAACTAACTCAGGTTTATTTTTATTTTTATTTATTTTTAAAAAAAATTTGGAGGGTTGAGGAAATCTTTAGGACAGGATGGGAAGAGTCTTTAAGGAGGTTGGTTAAAATTGGCTTTCTCTCCATTACAGCAATGGCTCTATTAGGTCAAAGAGACCTCTATTAGCCAAGGGCAACCAATTGAATTCAATCCCATAGTTCTGTCCTCTTGCAAAAGCAATTCAGATTTGCTAAATGGGAAATATTTTAAACATAGATAAGGTTTTTGAAATGTCTGCTATGAAAACTAGCTCTGGGCTCTCATTTCTATTGTTGCTAATCCAAAGGCCAGACGGAAGGTCACATGACCTCA
>NW_024826107.1:0-1575 GCF_019175285.1 Sceloporus undulatus
ATCAGGAGGAGGGAAGCTCCCTAAAGTGGACATTTGTAGTAATAAGGGGTAGTTAATTGAACTATAAGCCAGTGGATGGGGAGGAGAATGCTCTTTCTTCATACATTGCCAATACACTCACAGGACAGCACCTAGACAAATGGTAACAGGGAATACTTGGAGATGAAGTTCCAATAAAATAGCCTCTTGTCTCTTTCCTGCCCCTCTGACATATCACATCATTTTTCTGTATATATAGAAAGACAATAATGGTGCTTTTGTTTGATTGTTCATTTTCGCTGACAGGTGAATCTTGCCGCCTGTGAGAATGGGGAAGCCAGTGGAGGTCATAACAAACCAAATGGTTAACCTTTGCTTGGTCTACATTAAGAAGATGGTCCTGTTCTTTCTTTCTAACAGCTCATTTTTAAAACCCTCCTCCCTTTCAGGGCCTTCACTATGCAGTTATGTACTTGTTTGTTAGAACAGGATATTTATAGTTTTTTATTTTTGAATGCATAACATATATTTCTAACATATAAATATACATAAAATACATAATAATAATTTATTTACAGATATAGATATAGCGCAGGCCTGGCTTATACCCTGAACAGATAGATAACATAGGATATTTCTAGTTTTGTTGTTTAGTCAAGAGAGAAATTTAGAGAAATTTCATGCAATATTCCACAGGATTGGTTTTGTAAAATGTTAAAGTCTTCCCAGATACCAGTTTCTAATTGCTCGGGACAAGAAGAAAGTGGGCTTAGTTACTAGTCCAGGTTAATAGTGACCCATATGCCCCTGAAGAAATGTATAAAAATGTACAATGGCAGAAAAAAGTGTCATTAGCAATCTGCCCTCACTGGAGGTTGTGTGCCTTCCCAGTTAATATGAAAGTAGAGGCCTAAATGCCCTAAAGGCACCAGATCTCATCTGATCTTGGAAGCTAAGAAGGGTCAGGTCTGGTTAGTGTTTGGATAACATACCACCAGTGAATACCAGGTGTTGTAGGTTACATTTCAGAAGGAGGAGCTGGCAAAACTCTTTAAGTATTCCTTGCCTATGAAAACCCTATGAAATTCATGGGGTTGCCAATGGTCAGCTTGAAGGTATGTACAGATCTGACACAGATCACTTATGAGGTTGAGCTCTTTTTGTTAAACCTGCTTCTAAGCTGGAAGAAGGGAAAGATGATTCCTAGTCTAAGTGTGGATACTGAGTCCCTGAAGGGCATACAGTAGCGACAGGTCAGTGGAGTTTAAAATTAGCTCTGAACACAGACGGGTGTAAGATCAAAGAGATCCAAGCACAAGGTGGGCACACAAGACATCTGTGCCTGCCCTGTAGTTTGTCTCAGTCTTGGGATATGCTTTTTGGGGTGGGGTGGGGATTACCAAATACTGTACAGTGGAACGCAATCTGGCTAAAAGTGATTTCTGATTATTCCAGCTAATTCCTCTTATATGGTTCCTATCCGCAACTTGTTATTTTTCCGAAGCAAGCAAAGTTATTAGAGGGGGATTAACAAAATGGCTTTTATGAAGCCACTCTGTCCTGTTCCTCAGAAGTAGGAAAATAATGCAACCTGAA
>NW_024826108.1:0-1575 GCF_019175285.1 Sceloporus undulatus
AATTAGCAGACATTAATCCTCGTTTGCATTAGCCTCCCAGCCTGAGGCCAGCCATCAACACAGAACAATACACATGCAAATCACTCTTGCATTCCCAGGCTCACACAGTATATATACACCCAATTTTTCCAGGCAAAGCACTCTCTGGAGATGCCAGCCACAGATGCTGGTGAAACGTCAGAAAGAAACTCTGCTAGTACATGGCCACATAGCCCGAAAAACCCACAAAAAACTATTCCACTTCAACAATAGGAGGAACTTCCTGACAATAAGGGCTGTTCAGCAGTTGAAAAGGGTCATCATTAGTTGGGAACAAATTGGAAATAAGCCATTCCTGGCCATTGTATATTTAGGGTAAAGCTGCACCTCTGCTTTTCAAGTGACAGTCTTCCTGGGCAGAGTTGGAATCACAAAGCAATGAGCAACTAAATATTAGTGTTTAGATGGCAAAATTATTATCTTCATTTAACTTAAGCACCACTAGCACCTTTCTCCTGATACCATCAGCCCTAGATTTTTATTTATTTTACTTTTATTTAATTTTTGCAAATAGTTGCGTTTTTTTCATGGACATGGTATGCTATGCTAGCTGATGTGGTGGTGGTGGTGGAGAATTATAGATGGGTAGGTATTTAAGTAGAGATATCCAGACTTACTTGGTTTCCACATTTGTGCCTTAATGTAGCTGGGTCTGGTAATGGCATGATGCACCATTGTCTTCTTTGAAGGAGCCTATGCATTTTTGTGGGCTCCTGCATGATGCTTTGAACAACTGGTCAATCAGTGAGAATGGCCAGCTATTCAAGTGCAGAACTGAACAGGCCAACAGGACTTTCTCATCCCCAAGTGATAGGGAAACTACAGAATGGATTTTGCCCATATGGGATACCAGTTCTATCACTCCTGGGTTCCATAAAACAAGAGGGCTGATGGAGTAGTTGCCTGATCTCTGGAACCCTTCCCTCACTGTATTGATACTAAATCAAATTCTCACCCACCCACCCACCCCTTTTCCCCACAGCACAGTCAACTACTTTCAATATCACTGCTGACCGGGGAAGAAGGCAAAAATGGTTGCCTGGGAGGGCGGCACCACAATAACACACAGAGCCGCATGTGGAAGAAAGGCCACAACTTTATTAACACAAGCCAGCAACAAAAAGGTAGGGTTGGCAAAAGGATAAGGTCTGGGTCATCGTACAACCCGCTGTTGTAAGATAAAGGGCATGTCATATAAAGCAAGGCATCGGGATGAGCTAGGGGCTAAATTAACGCCCTCTCGCATCTATGCAGCCAACTGATTGCATTTAATAATCAAGCCCCTAGTCACTGGGAAGCGGTGTCACGTTATGGCCCCCGCAATGGCCACAACACATGCCCTTATCACTCCCGTGTCCCATGGGGACTCCCTATACAGTGCTATGCAACCTTATAGACCATGCCTACCAGATCCAGAACCTCTGCTACCGCCCGAAAGTTGTGACAAAACCACGCACCATAGGGAGGGCAGGTGGGAGAGCTGAGCAATAATGGCACCCAGAATGGACACCACATGGCCTTAAATAGGCGAGACCC
>NW_024826109.1:0-1575 GCF_019175285.1 Sceloporus undulatus
ATTTACATTATTTTAGTAGAGAAGGGTTTAAGAACATAGGGTGGGCTATGCAGGATCAGAGCAAATGACTGTGTTGTCCAGCATTCTGAACAGATGGTGCCCCAGCATACTAGTTGCTTGTGGAAATGCTGTCAAGAGAATATGGACACAACAAGCCCTTCTTGCTGACCTGGCCATTGGAGAGACATGCTTCCTCCACAATTAGAGGTTTCATCTTGTCAACTTTGTCTAATTTCCCTTAAAGCAGCAAGAGCCCTTCTATACAAGACAGAAACATAGTTTGAAAGGGGCCTTGAGTTCACTGGAGAGAAAGCAGGATGGGCCATTGAGTCTAAACCTTTACACAGCACAGGATCTGCAACTACTAAAGCATCCCCAGCAGGTAGCTGTTCAGCCTCTTTCTGAAAACATCCAGAGAAGGAGACACTACAGTTTGAGTATCCCTTATTTGGAATTCTGAAATACTCCAGAATCCAAAATACATGGAACCAGAAGTGTTTGGGATTTCATATTTTATTTTATTTTATTGGACTTTGGAATATTTGCATATACAGTTAGCCTTCCATATCCACAGATTTTTTAAAACCACGGGCTCAAGCATCCATGTCTTTTAAAGATATATTAATTCCAAAAAAGCAAACCTTGATTTTACTACCCTATTGTATTTAGTGGGATTTGAGCACCCGTGGATTTTAGTATCCACAGAGGGCCTTAGAACCAAAGCCCAGCAGATAAAGTTATTTAAAGCATAAAATTAATAAATCAAGGAATGGGGGGAATATGTAAGTCCCTATAGGTTGAGTCTCCTTTATCCAAAAATGCTTGGGAACAGAAATGTTGTGGGTTTTGGATCCACCCCCACCCCATATTTTGCAATATTTGCATCTGTATAATGAGATATCTTGGAGAGGGGACCCAAGTCTAAACATGAAATTTGTTTGTGTTTCATATACACATTATACACATAGCACAAAGGTAATTTTATGTGCAATGTTTTAATTAATGTTCTGAATGAAATGAAGTTTGTGTAGACTGAACCATCAGAAAGCAAAGGTGTCACTCTCTCAACTACTAATGTGGACCATTTTGTTTTTTTTATTAGTTTGGAAGCTGTCATTCCAGATGAAGTATATTCAACCTGCATACATGAAGTTATGTTATATAAAAGATTATGTAAGATTCCTGCTCCTGTTTTTATGCATTTGTTTATTAATTGGATTTATATCCTGCTTTCTCTTCAATGAACTCATGGTGGTATACGTCATGCTTCATGCATCACACTTTATGCAAGCTACAGGAAAAGAGATTCCACCTTAACATTAGGAGGAACTTTCTGACAGTAAGGGCTGTTCAACAGTGGAACACACTCCCTTGGAGTATAGTGGAGTCTCCTTCCCTGGAGGTCTTTAAGCAGAGACTGGATGGCCATCTGTCAGAGATGCTTTGATTGACAGTTCCTGCATGGCAGGGGTTGGACTGGATGGCCCTTGTGGTCTTTTCCAATTCTATGATTCTATGACTCTCCCCCTTCTCAGTTCATCTTCACAATAACAACCTTGTGGGATAGGCTGGGCT
>NW_024826110.1:0-1574 GCF_019175285.1 Sceloporus undulatus
AAGGGTGTTCAGGGCTCTGGCGGTTTCATTAGTGATTATTTTCAATACAGCTTGCAAGCGGATTATACAATTAAGCATATAAATAGGAGTGCGATACCCATAAGCTCCATTTGCAGCCCAACTGGCTGGTCCATAATATTGAATTATTCTTTCGGGAGGTCACTCTTCATCTTTCCAATTCCCAATAAGTGGAGCTCTCCTTTTTCGGCTATATATGGGGTGGCCCAGTGTCTCTCCATCCCTTAAGGGGATAAGGAAAAACGAAGGTCTAATTTCTCCTAGGGTGCATGCACCATCCCACAGTTCTGGTAATTGGGAATATGCATATTTCCTACAAATCCAATACAACCCTTTAGGAGCATCCCAAGCATTATTATTTGGGAGGGAGATATTGAGCCTTAACTTAAGAGACTCATTCCAAAGTTGGTTAACAGGTATCGTTTTAATATTAGACCACCACCCATAGATGAAGTTGAGGAGATCAGTTTCATTTAAAATAGTCATGGTTTCACAAGCCAATCTTCCTATGGTTGGAGCCCTAGGATTGATTCTATTTACACACCATCTGCTTACAATAGCATTTTTCAATATCCATTGGCTGTGGGGTTGGGGCGTGTTAGTTCTATTATAAGGTTCACTCACATTTAGTTTTGCAGCCTCCCAAGGCCACTGATCTCCAATCTGTGTTCCTCCACACACATAACAATTACTGATGTTTAAAGTATTGGCTATCATCTCAGCAAAGGTAACAAACAAATTTTTAACAACTTCAGGGATTTCAAACGGTATTTTCATCTCTTCCCAAAGTTCAGTGAAGAAGGATCATGAAATTGAGTGTCCTTCCTCTGTGTATTTTACAAGTTTTAAGGTGAACAGACCTAAGGGGTCAGAACCTTTTCCACATTTTTTTTTAACCAAACTGGTTTCCAAACCTTGAAATAAATGTCTGGGGATTGTTAATGGTAAAATTAACATAATTACACTGGAATTCCTTATAGGTGGTTTGGACTGGGACTTTGACCAAGGTAGCACTGGGCCACGAGTTTGCCAAGTTTCCCATCCAACACAACTCCAATAGAAACATTGCTGGTTGCACTTGGTATTACCAATACCCTTGTCAGGACAGATATATTTATTAGCCTGAACATAAGTCTTTTGCCAGTCTAGACCTCCACAATTAGTGGGCCGTTTGGATAACCCACAAAGTTCAAGGGTTATTGTAACTCTGAATCTTTATTTTAGCAAAACTGGCACTTTCTGCTTGGGCTTGATAAGCCTGCAGATACCATTGAACAGGATTTTCCTTGGGGTCATAACAGACTCAGAAAGGTCAGAATTATGTCTGTTATGTTTTAAAAAGTACATTGTGTTTTTTTCTGACATGCATATCTACTCTGGTAAATCAGGGTCTTTCTAATTGTGTTTCCAGTCTTGACAGTTTTTGACACAGAACCTACAGGGATCTGGTTTGTCTTACTTTTGCAATAAGGGGAAAACACTAACAACATTATAACCATAAACAACAAGAACAAAATCATCAAGGTAGGCAATTTAAACTGAAATTGAAGCATCTC
>NW_024826111.1:0-1574 GCF_019175285.1 Sceloporus undulatus
AGGGAGTTGGTACAATTTGGAAGAAGCCATACTTGGTGATGCTTTAGCTGGCATGAGCTAAAAAATCTGATATGGAGTTTTACTAGTGAGTCCAAACTTTGGAGCGTATAATCATTTGCTTAAATTTGGACATAAAGTTGGTTGTTGATCTTGGGGGGACATGCTTAATAACGTAGAGTGTGAAAGTGACAGTGTACAGGGTGGATCTGCTTTTATGCTTTTGATGCTGGAAGAAAGGTCAACAGATGGGGCAGAGAAAAAGAAAAGAATCAGACTGGTATATCTATTTTCACATGCTTTTTGTAAATCTGCACAAACAAATGTCGGGGCTGCGTTACTAAGAGGGTAATGTAAAGCTTACTGTCAATGTGGAAGACATGAATGTGGTAATTTCATCATAAGGAAATCTTGAAATAGAGGAGTTTGAAGCGTCTCTGTGTTTCTTTGGAAGGGTACAGACCGCCCCAAAAGAGTGGTCTGCCAGTGTCTAGTTTTGCTCCACGGGGAATCCACAGCCTCCAGACTGTGGGACTTCCCCATGGAGCAAAAAGAACCCATAAAAAGTGTGTTCTTCTTGTGTCGCAATTATGATGCTGCAGCTGCCAATGGCACACTCGTGGCATCATAATTGCGCTGTGACATGTGGACTCTAGGCGTCCTGCATGTAACAATGGTGGCGCCATTGTTACGCCCTCATCATGTGCTAGGGTTGAGGCACGTATGGGCAGAGCACCCTCAGACAACCCCTAGCACGTGACGAGGGCATCCAATAGTCCTGTCTGTACCTGACCTATATTTCTCCAATTGTATTTAATTTCATCAGCAGAGTCCTCAGTTCTGTGTGTCTGTGGAAGTGAACTGAAACATCACAGTAAAATAGTCCAGTTAGCCTTAAAGGTGGTATTAGATCCCCCCCCTTCCTTTATATCCTGCAACATATAGGGCTTCTCTGTAAAGCTGCCATTCTGAAGACTGCCAATGTTTGGTTTCTTGGGAACTGACCTTGGTTCTGAACTTCCTGACTCCCTCCAGCTAAAAAGTGCAGTATAGCTGATTTTGCCAATTAATGTAATCCCTTGTTTTGAAAAAGGGGGCAGAACAAATTTTCCTAAAGAATTCAATGTTCTGGGCCCTTCTGCCACTGGCTTTATGGTGGTCTGTTCCTGTGCAAAGAAACATCAAAGTCAGATTACAAAACAAAAATCAGTAGGCTTTCCTAGAAAAAAAAATAGTCCTGGAGTACTTTGCTTTACAGGATACTATTCTCTCAAATTTTGATTTCAGGAATCAGGAACCTCAAGTGATGGAGAAGAACTAACTCTGGACAAGTAGTTGGTTGAATAAAAGACAATAAAGAATACTGAGGGTGAGGGTGAGGGGAACAATATGGGCATAAAGGGCGAGGTAGAAGTGCCTACCCTCTTGGAAGCTGCTTACTTCTGCTACTCTTTGTGCAACTATAGTAAAGTGGTGTCTCTGCCATGAACATTTGGGAAGATGGAGTTTTGAACTAACCACCATTTCATAATGGCAGTGTGATTACTTGTGAAATGTCCCCAGCTGGAGCTGTTCTG
>NW_024826112.1:0-1574 GCF_019175285.1 Sceloporus undulatus
CACCACCACCACCACCACCACCACCACCACCACCACCACACTATTATTGTCAAAACAAGGGAGACTTGTTAGCATTAAAAGCACCGAAAACAAACTTTGGAAGGTGACACTCTCTCGGCTTCAGAAACAGTGCTTGCATGCCTCTCAAGCTGACTCATATCTTCATCATCATCATCGTCATCATCATTATCGCACTATCATTGTCAAAACAACGGAGACTTGTTAGCATTAAAAGCACCCCCCAAAAAAAACCCACCTTGAGGCCTCTGGCCACTCACTCACCACCTCCTTCCCCTCCTCCTTTTCCTCCCCCTCCTCCTCCACCTTCACCTCCACCTCCACCTTCTCCCCCTCCTCCATTCGCCTGGGGGCTGGGGCGGACGAGGCAGAGGAGGAGGGTGGTGAGGTCGCACGCGAGGGGAGGGTGGCGCGTGGCCGCGCGCAGGAGGCGAACCACCTCCACCTTTGTCTCCTCCACGTGGCCGCACAGCCTGGGGAAGAGGGGGCAGAGGAGGAGGTGGTGAGTGGCGCGGCCGCACGGAGAGGCGAAGGTGGACGGAGCCAGTGCACGCGGGGAGGAGGAGGAGAGAGGGTGGAGGAGGCGGGGGAAGGTGGCACGGCCACGTGGGGAGGCGAAGGTGGACGCAACTCCCTGCCTCCCCGCGCGGCCACGCCACCTTCCCCCGCCTCCTCTGCCCCCTCTCCTCCTCCTCCCCGCAGGCCTGCATGCAGGAGGTGCTGGCTCCGTCCGCCTTCACCTCCTCCACGCGGGCAAGCGCGCAGCCTGGGGGCGAAGGGGTGGAGGAGGAGGGTGGTGCAGGTGCGCGGGGAGGCACCGCCTCCAGCTTTGCCTCCTCCGCCCCAGGCAGGCCTCACTGCCCTCCTCTTCCTTCCCGCCTCCCCAAGGAGGAGGAGGAGGGCAGCAAGGCCCTGCAGGCCGCAGCAACCCGGCTGCCACCGGGGGGGGGGTCCCGGGTTTTGGCGGCACCTGTGACGGGAGGGGCCCGGGCCTCCCAAAATCGGGAAATCCCCTGTTGCAGCCGGGTTATGGCAACCCTACCCAGAATTGAACCCAGTACTCCAGATGAGATCTCATCAGTGTAGAATATAAAGGGATTATTACTTTCCCCCACTTTCATCCTCTTTTCTGAAACATCACACAGTTGGCTCATGTTTAGCTTATAATCAACCATAAATCCAAGGTCTTTTCCACATGTAGTACTGCTGAGACATGTATCTCCCATTCTATACCTGTGAATGTGTGTGTGTGTGTGTGTGTGTGTGTGTGTGGCCTAAACGAGGAATTTTTGTTTGATTTTTTTGAAACGGTTGAAACTTCCGGTTGTATAATCTGTTTTAATATTTTTTCTGGTATTGAGGTCAGGTCTATAGTTTCCAGGATCATCATCATCATCATCATCATCATCATCATCATCATCATCATCATCATCATCATCATCTCCTCCTCCTCCTCCTCCTCCTTGCTTTTTTTTAAAGAGAGGGATAATTTTTGCCCTTCCCCAGTCTTCTGGCACCTCACCTATTCTCTGAGATTTCTAAAAAAAGAAAGATGG
>NW_024826113.1:0-1574 GCF_019175285.1 Sceloporus undulatus
GGGGGCGTGTTCATGACGGCATTCAGGTAAAGCCCGTCTGAAGGCTCTACCTTCATGACGTCATGAGTACATCCCTTTTTGCCCGTCTGTAACCCGCCTCTGTATTCATACTTGCAGAGACCAGCATGCAAGATTTCACGTACAGTTGTTGACCAGTGTAGAATGAATAGGCTGCTAAGATGTAAGATAGTAGAAAAAGTCAGAGAAAGGAGAGAGGGAAACAATAATGAGAACAATGTTCTTCTGATCTCTAATGGCCTATAGTAGCAAAAAGTGAGATAGCAGCAAAATCCCAGTTAACCCTGCTAATTACACAAGCAGCACAGCCCCCACCCCAGCTCTGCAGGGTAAGCTTGCTATCAGTGTCATCCTCACTGAGCAAGCCTAGTCTTTCATGATGCATTCTGGAAATTGCAGAAAATGCTTTTTTTAAAAAAAAAAGCCCACCACACAATTTAATATTTCTCAGAAATTTCTTTCTTACTGTCTTGCAGGGTTGTGTGTGTATGTGCCTTCAAGTCATCTGGCAATTTCTGGGGACCTCATGAATTTCATAGAGTTTTCTTAGGCAAAGAATAATCAGAGGTGGTTTTGCCAGTTTCTTCCTCTGGAATATAACCTACTGCACCTGCTGTGTTGTAATGGAAGTTTATTGTAATGTATTTTTACTGTTGTAACCCGCCCGGATTCCTAGTGATTGGGCAGGCTATAAATAAAATTATTATTATTATTATTATTATTATTATTATTATTATTATTATACATTGGTGGTCTCTCATCCATGTTACTGACCCTGTTTACCTTCCAAGATCAGATGGGATCTGGTACCTTCAGGGTAAAAGTTGCCACCTTTTTAAGAAACATAACTTCAACAGGGGGATTGACAAATACAATGTTAAGAGAGATTTTCACTTCCAGTGCATTTTTCATAATTCATGACTGCTAACGCAAAATTGAAAAGCAGAATGAGGCTTCATTCAGACATCAATGTGAGGTCAGTTCCACAGTACTGTAAGATTGCAATAGCAGTAACATTTACATTTCTATACCGCTTAATAGTGCACTCTCTAAGCGGTTTACAATCTGTTAGCCAGTTGCCCCCAACAAACTAGGTACTCATTTTACCAACCTATGAAAGGAGGGAAGGCTGAGTCAATCTGATGTCCTGTGGGATCAAACTCACAATGTTGTGGCTGCAGTACCAGAATTTAACCATTGCACCACCAGGGCTACTTGGTGAAATTTGACCAGTACCAGCTTCAACTTTGAGGTTACTATCAATTTTGACACCTCTTGTGAACCCCTGTTCTTCTTAGTAGACTCCTTTCTACCTAAGTAGGTCTGCTACATCTGGGGACAGGAAACCATCCAGAGTCATGTAGCTATACATAATGCCAAATTGAAGTTTATAAAAAATGAATGTGAACACATCCAGTCATTTCCTGATTGCTGCACTATATGACTGCCTGAGGACTGGTCAGATTTATTCTACACAGCAAACCATGGATTGTCATAACTTTCAAATTTAACCAAGTAAATTTATCAATTTTTACATCCCTCAGAGCCAAGCTATG
>NW_024826114.1:0-1574 GCF_019175285.1 Sceloporus undulatus
CTGGATCTGCATGCACTCTCTTTTTATCCCTGCACAGTGATACTTCTTGCTCATTTGCTGTAGGAAAAACAAAGGTACAAATCTTAGCCTTATGACTCATAAAGCTCTGAAAGACATCTGAAGTGAGTGCCATGTACTCTTGAAAGGATCATATAAGATTTTAGTTAGTTGGGGAGGGGGATATTAGCCCCAGAGCATTTCTGTTCTCGCTAAACAATTGTGTTGCCTTACAACAAAGTGTGGAAAGCATGCCATGTGACTTCTTGGACTTGGCATTCCAAGAACAAGAATAACAACATGAGTCATTTTTAAAACAAGGACTAAAATACATGCAGAAAAGTCTTCTTCGAATTTGTTAGTTAATACTATTACCTCATAATGAACATACTACTGATAATATATGGACACCACTGTTATGTAGACATCTCATCACTTCACAGATGGATTAATCATTCACTCCTTTTGCTTTAAGGGAAGTGAGAAAGATTTATTACAAGCAATGCATGATGTACCCAGAATCTCGTTGAACCCAATAGAACTTACAGTACATCTTACATGACACATATATCATTGCACTATTATGACACATATATCATTGCACTATAGTAATAAAGTAAAGTAAAAAATTTTTTAAAATAAATGACTTCTTTAGAATAGCAGAGGACACCTACGCCCCATACTCCATCACCTGTTTTTTCATGATTTTAAACTCGATGGAGAAGGTATGCAGATACACAGCCATGTGATGGAATAAATTTGGGGTCTGCATAATAGTAGCAAGCAGGCAGTGTAGTGTAGTTTGGAAATTGGACTATGACTCTGGAGACTAGGTGCTATAGCAGCCTTGTAAGGTACATCAAATGGTATGTGGGGACATCCTGTTGCCGTAGGTAAGTTGTTGGTCCTCATAGACCTTATATCATGCCTGAAAAAGTATGTATGCAGGCAACTTATGAAATATATATTGTAATAGTAAAAAAAATATTATAAAAATGCACTCCAAATTGTATCCATACTTACCTAGAGCTAGGATGTCCTACATGTAATTGCAAGCCCTAATGGAGTTTAGCAAGTGGGAACTCTATATCCCTACCCAATCAGAAAAACTGATACACCTGTTGAACCCCACCTGAGACCATTCTGCAGCAAGTAAGATCCTGCAGGTAATAATAACCCCTTCCATTATGTTGATCTAAATGTACCAGTACAATCAACCAAACAAATAATGCTTATGACGACAAACACTAACATAAGTAAAAAGGAATAACCAAATAATTACAGAATTTCAGACCAATTGCAGTTCTCATTCAATCCATGTGGTTTCTGTGTTTGTAGAGTGAAAATCCAAAACAGTTCTCTTTGCCGGAGTTTTCTCTCCAGATATGTCCCAGTTCCAGAAATTCTTTCAATCGTCCAAAATCTAATACCCGTATCCGAGTGCTTGCGTTGAATAAAATGTTGGACCATTGGTGCAGTAATTCTTCTATTTCTAATGCAGCTCCTATGTTCTGATATCCTCATTTTTATTTTTTCGAGTGGTCATGCCAATATACAAAAGATCACAGGGACATTGA
>NW_024826115.1:0-1574 GCF_019175285.1 Sceloporus undulatus
CGATGGCTTAGCAAAGGCCAAGAGGCAGCGGAGCCCAGGCCAGGAGACGTGCCCACACAGTGGGTTCGGCATGCCAGACAGAGCACACATGCTATGGGTTCACCATGATTGTAATAATAATAATAATAATAATAATAATAATAATAATAATAATAATTTATATTAAGCTTTTTCTCAAAGGAATCAAAGCGGATTACAGCAATAAAATAACATACAATTTAAAAGTACAATTAAAACCCCCTAAAACCCGATCCTCCCCAATCATAAAATGTTAATCAACCCCTAAAAAGCTATTAAACAAGAAGAAAATTTAAAAACATTCCAACACAGAGTAAACATTTTTTCAGGCAGATTCAGGCAAGAAATAGGTCGTTTTGTGAAGGGGAAGGCAGAGATCGATCATGTCATTAACAATTTCCATAACATTAACAAGGGGGAGGGTAAGGGTAAGGGGGGAGGGGGAGGCAGGTCAATAGGTCTAATCTAGTCTGGGAAAGCCTGCCAGAAGAGATCCATCTTAATAGCCTTTTTAAAGGCTTCCAAGGTGGTAATATGATGGATTTCAGCCGGCAGGTTGTGCCAGAGCCTGGGAATGGCTGATGAAAAGGACCTCTGGGTCACCGCTGAAAGTCTGGTATTCTTGAGTTGTAGCAGGTTCTTCCCAGAGGACCTAAGTGTGTGGGGTGGATTGTGTGGGAGGAGGCGCTCCCGTAAGTAGTCAGGACCCAAGCCATGTAGGGCTTTAAAGGTTAAGACCAACACCTTGTATCTTGCCCGGAAACTAATGGGCAGCCAGTGGAAGGATTTAAGGGTTCTTGCTGCAAACTGCACCATTTCTGACTACCTGGCACTTGACTTTCCACTTTCTGACCATCATTTAATCTCCTTTGCTCTTACCTATACTCCTCCTCCTCATCACACAATTCAATGCCATGTTTGTGATCTTCAATCTGTTGACTCTAACCATCTTGGTCAGACCCTGGATTCATCTCTCTCTTCCCTAAATCTTGGGGACTCTGCTGACTAAGCAATGTCTCTATTTAACTCCACTCTTTCCTCAACTCTCGACCATTTTGCCCGTCTCTGTACGCACTTCTTCCTCTAAGACTAGGCCTCAGCCCTGGCTTACTCCCATCCTTAAGTTTCTCCGGTCCTGCTCTAGAGCGGTCAAATGTCTTTGGAGAAAATCTCAACAGTGGGCTGACTTTATCCATTTCAAGTTTGTTCTTTCTTCCTTCTCACTTGCTCTGTCTATAGCAAAACAGCATTATTACAAATCATTGATCTCTGCCAATGAGAGGCGCCTGCAGCATTTGTTCTCCACCTTCAACTCTTTGCTTAAACCTCCCGCTCCTCCTGTCTCTTCATCATTCTCTCCTAATGACTTTGCTAATTATTTCATCTCTAAGATTACCACTATTCGCTCTGAGATAGTCCCTCCTGATTCTTCTTCTGCTCATAATTTTCTATCGCCCTCCCCTAACAAATTTTCTATGTTTCCTCCTGCTTCTTTGGATGAACTCGCTACACTTCTGAACTCTTCCAAACCTGCAACTTGTTCTCTTGACCCAATT
>NW_024826116.1:0-1574 GCF_019175285.1 Sceloporus undulatus
CTGGTGTGGATGGTGGAGGGTGTCGATGTATATAGTGTTGTACACAGTGGAACTTCTTGTATGAATCAAAGCCTCATCTGAGAGAAGATTACAGTGTCTCTTTGCTCAGTGAGAAAGCGACAGGTGTTTCTTCAGCTCCCAAGCTACTGACTACAGTCAAGGTGGAGAATCTGGCGCCATATGTTAACATGTTGCCTCATGTGCTGAGCAACATAGCAACATCAAAAGCATTTTAACATGGAGTATCTGTTTTGTAGGGGAGCTGCAATGAATCTATGCTAGGTCCAGGGGGCTTTGTTTGGTGAAGAGGGAGGAAAGGGATACCCACTTCTGCATCGGCCCAAAGGAGGCATATGTCACCTGTGTATCTTACTAGCAGCATGCTGTTCTCTGTGTCTTTGAGTGATGCAGGGTTTCTTGACAAACCAAGCCTAACCCTAGTCTCTTTTCTCAGGAACTTCATCTCGGTTTCCTTGTACACAACTTTGGGGCATATTTTACTGGAAGAGACCCAAGTGCTGGAAGCAAGGAAGGCCCCTTCTCCTCCTCCTCCTCCTCCTCTCTCCAAAAAAGACAGAAAGGCTCCTCTGGCTGCCATGCGTCCTCTTCCTTCTTGGGAGTCTCTGTGGGTCTATGAGATTTCAGAGGGGACTCAAAGGGTGTCTCTCTGAGAATATTCATTTCAGGCAAAAGGGGACCATCTCTGGTGTTGAAGCTCTTTCCAGACTCCTCTCCAAAGGCTGGATCCTGGAGGGAGGGGGCTCTGGCTCTGTTTCCTTCATTGCAACAGTTGGTCTTCTTTCAACTGGGATGGACATCCTATCGTCCACCAGATGTTGACAGACTACAGCTCCCATCATCCCCTTGGACAGCAGAACAAATAAAAGAAGGATGCTGGGAGTTGTAGTACAAGGACACCTGGAGGCCAAAAGAAATCCCATCCCTAGTTTAGGACTAAGCCTTGTGCGTAATCCCAGCTAGAGGGGTTTGGGGTTGGTTTTCTTAATGAAGAAAGAAGGAACCCAAGACAAGAGCCTTTTCCTGTTCCTTCGTTCTGTTCAATTGGCTTCACTCTGGAGCAACCCTAAGAAGGAGGGAACTCCACCTCCAGCCACTCTTTCTCTTTCCTGATGCCTTCCACTTTACTGGCCATCTTCCTTTTTCCCAGGGAGTCATGTCATCTAACTATCTGCCCAAAGTACAGTAGCTTCATTGATTTTTTGATCTTCTAGGAAAGGTTGAGGCTTGCTTTGCTCTGAGAGCCATTGAATTCTATCTTTGGTGGTCCATGGAAGACTGCATAAATGTTGCACGTGTAACACACCTCCATTTGTACTTTCTGCAGGTGTGCAAAGAACCAAGATGGCCTCCAAAGGAAGGAAGAGAGGAGAAACTACCCTCAGTTCCTCCTTCGAGAGAGAAATTGGAGGAAAGAAGGCCTGGGACATTTAATGTCAAGACCTTCTTTGTTATAGTGAAGCCATTGGGAATTTGACAGACTGGGATGCAATGGGGGCCAGTTATGTACAATCCTCTGTCTTTCAGTGATTAGTTGATCCGTGGTTCCTGCCATC
>NW_024826117.1:0-1574 GCF_019175285.1 Sceloporus undulatus
TTGTTACTATTGGATTTGGAGAAAGCCTTTGATATGATTTCTTGGAATTATTTGAAAGAACTGTTAAGAATAATGAATATAGGAAAGGAACTGTATACTTGGGTAGGTGCCATCTATGAAGATCAAAGAGCGCAACTCCTAGTGAATGGTGAGAAAACAGAGTTCTTTAAAATTGAACGTGGAACCAGACAAGGATGCCCTCTGTCACCTCTTTTGTTTATAACTGCTTTTGAGGTATTAATGAATAAAATAAGAGCTAATTATGAGATTAAGGGAATCTCCATTAGAAATCATTCTTTTAAAGTAAGAGCCTTTGCAGATGATTTAATTTGTTTCCTAGATGACCCAATTTATTCATTACCGGCCTTAAATAGTACAATTCGTCAGTTTTCAGAATATTCTGGATTGAAAGTAAATCAAAATAAATCGGAAATATTAACTAAGAATTTAGATAAGATAGAACAGTTAGCGTTAAGTAATGGATCAGGATATAGAGTGGTAAAGAAGGTCAAGTATCTAGGAATCTATCTGACTAGTAGAAATATTGATCTATTTCAGAACAACTATGATAAGCTTTGGAAAGATGTGAAGAGAGATCTGATACTCTGGTCGAAATTACACCTTTCATTTTCTGGGAGAATATCGATATTAAAGATGAACATCCTTCCCCGATTTATATATCTATTCCAAAATATACCCATAATTGTTAACAAAAAATGTTTTCTGGTATGGCAAAGAGAATTTTCAAAATTTCTTTGGGAGGGAAAACGACCTAGAGTGAGGTGGAAATTGCTAACAGATGAGGTGCTTAGGGGAGGTTGTTCTCTGCCTAATTTTGAGTTGTATTATCTGGCATCATCTTTATGTTGGATTGAGAATTGGGTCACATTGCAAAATGAAAAATTGATGAGCCTAGAATGTGGAGATTTGCGATTTGGAATCCATGCGTACCTGTGGTACGACAAAGTGAAAGAACATAAGGGCTTTGAGGAACATCTGTTAAGAAGGGCTCTTCTTTTGGTTTGGAATATTGTCAAGGAATTTTTTTATACTGGTCTACCTGTCTGGGTGTCACCTCAGGAGGCCTTATTTAGAAGAACCAAAGATTATAGCAATTCCTGGTTGACTTATAAAGATTTAATTTATTGGAGATCAGACAATATTATATCATTTAAACAGAAGGATGACATTTTGAGGGACAACCAAGAAATTGAGTGGTATTTGCTTTTTCAGCTCGTTAATAGATTTAGATTAGATCTGAAACAAAAAGGCTTTTGTAAAGGTACCAATGAATTAGATAAGATCTTGTTGGACAAGGGGACAAAACATCTGTCACAGTACTATAAGATTCTGAAAGCAAGACAACTGGAGGATGAACAAGTGAAGCACTCTATGATCAGATGGTCTCAAGATTTAGATATGGTCATAGAATTAGAGCATTGGGAAAAATCATGGAGAGACACGAAAAGATTTACGGTTTGCCAAAATTATAAGGAAAACTACACTAAAATGCTTTATAGATGGTATATGACACCTGTTAAGATTAATCAAATCTATAAGACCTCAAATAATCG
>NW_024826118.1:0-1000 GCF_019175285.1 Sceloporus undulatus
TTTTCTGCAGAGGTGGTGCCTTCGGTTTTGTCTCTTTGCACCCGAGAGAGAGAGAGAGAGAGAGAGAGAAATGCAAAGGCTGCCAGGGGCTTGTTCCCTCCGTGGATTCGGACGTAAAACCAACAATCTCAGCTCAGGCGACAAAAATGAAACCAAGCGGAGACTTAGTGGACCACGACTGAGGGCTTTGGCTCGGAGGCTTTGGGTTTTGTGGTGTGTGCGGTTTATAACAACAACCAAAAATAAGAATAAAAATAAGAATTACCCTCCAGGCACTTCGCCTCTTTCGAGGAAGGGACTCCCTTCCATTTCTCTTTTTGCAAAAATGCCAAAAAGCTTGCAGAGAGATGTGTTTTCTGTGTCTGATTAAATCCATCCTCTTTTCTCTCTCTCTCTCTCTCTTTCTTTTATTTCTACCTGGTCTCCTCTTTTTCTCTCCTCCTGCTATCATCCCCCTTGCTTTCCAAGCAAAGCCTCTGGGTTAGACGTGTTCCTATCTGGGATTGTAGGGTTTTTGTGGGGGGCTGTGGATGCTAATGCTTTCCCCTCCATTGCTGTTGGGATCCTTGGGAGCCAAAGGAACGGTTTCTGGAGGGGAATGTCAGGGAGAAACAATGAAGTCTGTGGTTAACTATCCCGGGGTCAGAGCCCATCTCCTGTCTGATAGGGCTGTCCCCTGTTTACATTGATAGATGTCTATCTAATGCATCTGGTGTCAAGCAAGCAGCCTTCGAGGAAAGATCCTGGCTGAGGGTGAGCAGATTGCAAAAGCTGCCCTTCTGTCGAAGGATCCCTTTCTTGGAAAAGGCTTGTCCTCAAGAAGAAAGGCAGAAAAAGAACTTATTTTTGCAATCTGAAGAAACCAAATTCATCTCATGCATTGTTTCCTTTTAAAAAAAGCAAGAGCAAGATCTTCAAAAAGAACATTTTAATGCAACTGAGGAGTTCCTAGGGGCTTTTGTCTCTTGCAAGGAGAGGGCTGTCTATGTGTGGGTTTCAA
>NW_024826118.1:1010-1574 GCF_019175285.1 Sceloporus undulatus
AGATAGATAGATAGATAGATAGATAGATAGATAGATAGATAGATAGATAGATAGATAGATAGACAGACAGATGAGTGTCTTGCAGCCCTGGCAAATGGAAGGGGGGAAAGGGTTCGGGCCACGTACCTGTAGGTCTGCAATGGAGCCAAGTCTTGGCAGCATCAGGAGAGGAGTGTGGTCCCTTTGTGCCAAAGGCCAGGGGCCTCCAAAAGGACCTCAGGCCATGGCTGCCCACAAGGGATGACCCTTCTTTTGTGCCCCCCCCACCAAAAAGAGAGAGACCCACCCATCTCAAGCCCCCTCCGAAGCAGGCAGAGTTCAGGGAGCCCCTTGTCTCCCAAAGACCTGTCCAAGCATCCTTGGAAAGACATGGAGGAAAGAGGGGTCTTCCCATGCAAACTGATATATACATATTTACCCCTCATGAGAGCCAATGTGGCTGAGGAAGTTAGACTCGAGTCTACCAAAGCGCTCCTACTGTGCCAATTTCCTTCTTTCAGTGAGCCTCAAAGGTGCCACAAGATATTTCCAATAATAATAATAATAATAATAATAATAATAATA
>NW_024826119.1:0-1574 GCF_019175285.1 Sceloporus undulatus
GATCCGACCACTGTTCCAAAAAACAAAAATATAATAAACATAAAATAAAAATAAAGTCCCCCTTTAGTCAATTTACAGACGTAAAACCGCGAAATGCAACCCCTCCATTGTGCCGAGACTGCACAAACTGTGACCAGGAAGGAGACGTTTGAGGGCGAAGAAACAAAATGGCCGACCCAAAGGTGCCAAAATGGAGTCGGGGAGTTTTCCAGGCTTCTGGCGCGCGTTTCCCGTGACGGACTGAGGCGCGGCGCAGCGTCTAAGCCGCGGAGAGGCATGCCTGGCGAATGCTTTGCGCCCAAGTGTTGAGGAGTGCCGTGACGGAGTGCTTGTCCGGCAGCTGGAGCAGCTTGGACATCATGGACCGGTAGACTGACTGCAGGAAGGGGTTGGCGTCTGGGGAAAGGTCAAAGGCCGGAGGTCATTCGGAGGCAGCGCGACCTAGCAGTCGGTGCGCCCCCGAAGGGGACGCCGGGCGCATCTTACCGTATTGCTGGGGGTTGTCTATCCATAGAGGGCTCTGGTCCGGATAGTCGGCCGGGACGCTCAGCTGCAGTGGAGGGACGTTCGGGAGGTTCTTGTCATCTGCGACAGCAAGAAAAACGCACGTTTACGAAATTTCATAGGGGTCGGCGTTTGCATTGTGGAGGCACTGGCCACCCTCCGCACCCATTTGGCGTAGCGCAGAGCCCCTGGAAACCCCCGGACGGAGGCCGCAAGGGTTTCCTGTGCCGCCGCCAACATGGCCGCCGCGGCATCACATTCCGCCATTGCTCACCCAGGAGGCATAGCAGGTGGACGGTGCCGTTGTTGCTGCAGTGGGAAGGGTCCAGGTTGACCAGGAACTTGGGGTTGAGTCGCGCCACTTCGCCCTGGAGGACGTTGGGGATTGTCTGGCGGGGGTCCTCCTCCTCACCGCGGCGGCGCTTACGGGGGGACGGCGGCGGCGGTGGTGGAGCACTGCAGAAAGAGGAGGGATGGCATCAATCACAACAAACGCAAAAAGGGACAGATGGGCCAGGAAACTGGACGCTTGACCAGTTTGGACACAGCAGTTTCAGGCAAGGAGGGAAATGGACCCACAAGAAGGAACGAAGGAGGGTTATAAATAAAGAGTGAAGAAATGAGGAAAGAAAGAAAGAAAGGAAACAAAGGATGAAGGAAGAATAGAAAGAATGAGGAAAGAAATGAGGAAGGAGGAAAAGAAAGAAAGAGGAAACGATGGAGGAAGGAAGAATAGAAAGAAAGGAAAGAGGGAAGGAAGAGGGAAAGAAGGAAGAAAAGAAAGAGGGAAGGAACAAGGAAAGAGGGAAGGAAGGAAAGGACATGGAAAGGAAGGCAAGGAGGGAGGAAGGAAAGAAGGAAGGAAGGAAAAAAGAGACTGAGGAAAGAAGGAAAGAGAGAGTGAGAGAAGGAACAAAGGAAAGGAAAAAACAAGAAAGGACGGGAGGAAGGAAGGAAAGAGGGAAGGAATTAGTAAATAAGGAAAGAGAGAGTGAGGGAAGGAAGGAATTATTATTATTATTAAACTTTATTTCTATAGCGCTGTAATTATACACAGTGCTGTACAAAGT
>NW_024826120.1:0-1574 GCF_019175285.1 Sceloporus undulatus
CCCCCAACCCGGCCTTTAAGTCTAGTCTGGACAGGGCCTCAAACATTTAATAGTCTTTCAAGGCAAGAGAAAGAGAGAGGGAGGGAGGGAAAGAGAGAGACATCACAAAAAGAGCAGATAAGGCTACTTCATACCATTTTGTTGGTAGATTTATTATGTCTACCTATAATATACAGATTCTAGGCCTATGTTCCATGATAACCTTATTCCTGATGGCCATCAGTCAAACCTTTAACGTTAGATTTATATGAGTCTGATATTGCACTTATCCAAGAACATTGATGCTCCCTTTTTTTGTTGATATTATGGTGTTATCTATTGCGATTTTTACATGGAGACGGGATAGTGATGAGATCGCTCCCCTGTCCTCAATTCATCCATGACTGATGGTGTGAAAGGCTTTCAAATCATAGCACTGATCCTGCCATTAACCTGTCATTAAAGCAGCCTTTCATTAACGCAAACTTCTATTAATGCAAAATTCTGGCCAGTGTTGCTTTAATGACAAGTTAATGCCAGGATAATCCTGGGATCTGCATGACTTTGTCTGAAAGCCTGTTGCACGATCACCGTCATTTGCGCTTCCCAGGTGGGATAAGTGTGAATCCTGTCGGAAAGTCCTTCCCATCCATGATCACACAGGAAGGACAGGAACATGATGGGAATATGACGGGACAGGGATGGGACGTCCCTCCTCTGATAATCTCCTGTTTCCCTAAACAGGAACTTCTATCCCTTGAGAATGAAAACATTCTGAAACTTGTGTACAACCTCCAAACTTACTGAATCATTCAGTTGCTGTGGGATGAGCTCTGGTCCAATATGAAATTTCAGACTAGGATTTGTTTAAGCAGTGTTGATTGAAGTGACTATAGCAATATTCCTTTGTGCAAGGTTCATGACAGTTCTGCCTCATCTCTTAAAAATCGAGAACTTCTGATCTTGAACCTTCTGCCACTCTCCAGGTCAGGACACAAGTCTTACTGAAAGCTCAGATTACAGACATACCATCAAATCACTGCCTGCCTCTTTCTCTCATCTCTGTGTACTGTGGTGTCATTCAAATTACTTAGTAATTGATCCTCTCTCTCTCTCTCTCTCTCTCTCTCTCTCTCTCTATATATATATATATATATATATATATATATAATAATAATAATAATAATAAAAATTTATTTATATACCGCCCTTCCGGAGATCAGGGCGGTGCACATCAGAAAACAATACAATACAATAAAATCACAATAAAACCAATACAATAAAACAGCACATGCCAGCATGCAATGCTGACGAGGGGGGAGAGGCTGTGAAAGTGTTCAGGGGAAGAGTCAGGGGTAGGCTTGCTCGAATAAAAATGTCTTCAACCCCTTCTTAAATTGGGCTAGGGAGGCGGCCATGCGGAGGTCAGCGGGCAGCGAGTTCCAGAGGTTGGGGGCCAAAATGGTAAAGGCCCTCCTAGAGGTAGAAACTAATCTAGCCTCTGGAACTCTTAGCAATTGCTGCCCAGTTGATCTGAGTGTGCGGGGCGGATTGTATGAAGAGAGGCGGTCCTCTAGATACCCTGGGCCCAAGCC
>NW_024826121.1:0-1574 GCF_019175285.1 Sceloporus undulatus
TATTGTCCCTAAGATGCTAAACTGGCCAATGGGGTTGGCAGTAATGCATGGAAGTGTCTCAGTGCTTAGTCTTTGGAAAGATACCAGACTAATAAGTGCTTCTAATTAGTGCCTTGGGGGTGGTAAACTTTTGGGAATAGTGTGCTAGCAATTATACTGCTTGATTTCTCATAAATGGAACAAGCAAGGGGGAGGGCCTCTACATAAGCCAAAGACTGAAACAGGACACATACATATTGTATGATTCCAAGCTGTTATTTTTCATGACGTCAGCTTGGACATATGGTGACCCTATGAAAAAGAGACCATCATGAGCCCCAGTCATCAACCCTGTGCCTGTCTTGCAAATCCCATAGGATGGAGCTATGGCAGTTAAACTGGCATCTTAAGAACTGAACAGGCTGGCAAAAAATCAGGGTCCTGGCAGCTTTGGGGGTGGCATACACACAATGCAAGAACACCGTGAAGCTGCTCCACTCACCACACAGTGGCAGCATTGTGGTGTTTTCACGGAGTGGCATTTGGATGCCGCATGCTGCGGAAACGCAGAAAAACCACAGATGAAGCTGCAAGGGCACCTTTTCCCACTGCAAAAAGGAGCGGTTGTCTGCCACTACTTTTGGTGCAAGGAAAATGCCAAGTTGGGGGAATGGCATATGGTTGTAACAGTCCCAACCCAGAGATCAAAGGGGTGGTGGTAAGCCGCTCCTTCAGGGCAGCCATAGTGCTCTAAATATGTAGTGTAAAAGGGTCCCAGGCCATAGGGAGCATTGTGGGAAATTCTCAAACAGATCCATCTGCCTAGTGCCAAAGAAATTCAGTCATAGTCCACTTCCAAGGTACTACTTGACAGGAAAGTTAGGATGTATATTTACACAGCTGTTTTATTTAAACTTATCATTAAACATGTGGTGTTTGAGGTGTCTCAAAATGTGCATAGGTGAAGCATTTGGCTCTTCTGGGAAGAAATGCAATGCTGTCTGAACAGGTTGTTCCCATAATTCTGAAATCATGTTTCTTCTGTTTGGAGTACCATTATGTGGAAGAAAAGGATTGCTAATATTCTGACATAAAAGAAATACAGTCGTTACAAAGCCATTGTGAAATACTTACCCAGAACAGGTTCACTTGGAAACAATCTTAAGACCTTCTTCTTTTCTCTAGCCTTCCCCCCATGAGATGTTACTTTATGGTTCACCCCTTCTGTTAATGACCTTGCAATGTTTATGGATCCCCCACTCAGCTGGCCCTGTTATTGTATTGTTATTGTTTTTAAATGTTGTTTTTATCGTTTTTTACTTCGATGTACTTTAGTCTAATCTGTGCGCCGCTTTGATAATTGGAAAAGCGGGATAAAAATAAATTATTGTTGTTGTTGTTGTTGTTTCACAAATGTCTGTGCTGTAATAATTACCCTGAAATTATGGTGGTCATTTCAAATCTCTGCACCCACTCCATCTTCTGAGTGTTTGTTACGGAAATGTCCCTTCGCTTTAGTTGCATAAAAAGTAATTCTGGCATTAGCATAAGTAACCAGTTTTAAAGAGCGAGGGGACTTCCATCTTTTTCCTCCC
>NW_024826122.1:0-1573 GCF_019175285.1 Sceloporus undulatus
ACTGTTTAATATTGTCTTAAGGGGGGGGAGGGATAAAGTGTTTTTAATTGTTATATTTTATATTTTACTGTTGTCAACCGCCCGGATTGGTTTGCCATAGGGCGGTATACAAATAATAATAATAATAATAATAATAATAATAATAATTATTATTATTATTGAAAATTTTACAAATACATTTTATTTGCATCTCTTTCCCATCTTGGAACATTATTAAATTTTATTCCTGACATGCTCAGTGTTCACTTATCTAACATACCATTATTCCAGTAGATGGTGCTGCATGTCTGTATATTTCAATGGATATATATATATATATATAATAATATAAGATATTATATAGTATAGATTTATATATACTTGTTTCCAGAAAAGCTTCCCTCAGATTAAAAACATGCCTCCAAAATTCTATTCTTTTCACAGGCATAATAGTCAGCTTCAATTTAAGAGGAAAAGAAATGGACAAGAAGAATGAACATGGGGCCATAGTAAATCAAAGTGTCCTAAAAGGAATATGAATGAGAATAGACGGCTTATGAAAATAGACGTTAAAGATGTGATGCCTTTTTTCTGCTAAGCAATCCTGTGCCTTTAACATAGGGGAGGGAATCTGTGACTGTCTAGATGTTAGAATCAGAGTTGGAAGAGACCTCAAGGGCCATCAAGTCATTCCATGCAGGAACTCACAATCAAAGCATCCCTGGGCGTTACTGGTGAGGATCCATCAAGGACCTAGGTGGGGTTGCCAGTGGAAAGGAAGTAGGCAGACAACAGTAGATGGGTTGAGGATGTAGGCCATGAGGATACCAAGGAGGTTTAGGATTGCTAGGTCCAAGATAGGGATAGGAATCACCAAATCTGCATTATAATTTCACCTAGCCTTTGGGCATTTTCAGGGATTGCCACTGCTATCAACCCAGAGCTCTGCTGTGCCACCCATTTTCAGATGACGACTTAGTTGCAATACTGCACATATTTAATTGGAACCATCTCATTTGAATGTGATAGAACTTTGTTGTTGTTAACTGCCTTTGAGTTGATCCCAACCCATGGCAACCCTATTGATGAGATATTTCCAAGACCCCGTGTCCTCTGCTGCTCTGATCAGGTTCTGTAAAATCATACCTGTGATGAACTTAATAGAGCCATCTAATATGAGGTCTCCTTCAGCATCTCTCCACCTTTCTTAGCATTATTGTTTTTTCCAATGGGTTATGCCTTCTCATGATGTGGTCAAAGTACAAAAGCCTCAACCTTATCATCTAGGCTTCCAGTGAGGCTTCAGGCTTGATTTGTTCTAGAACCATTTATTTGTATTTTTAGCTATCCACGGTATCCTTAGCACTCCTCTCCATCATCACATTTTAAGTGAATTGATTTTCCTCTTACCCACTTTCCTCACTGTCCAGCTCTCACATCTGTACATGGTAGTAGGGAATATAGAACTATGCCTGAATACGTGTAGATAGTGTTAGGCTGCTAAACAGTAGCCCCCACTAACTATACTCTGCCTTTAAGAGAGCAACAATTTATTTGTAACAGGGTCCAGTGACTGGCTCTATTAATTAATTGA
>NW_024826123.1:0-1573 GCF_019175285.1 Sceloporus undulatus
AGATCCAGAGATTTTCTCCCATAGCCCCCAACATTTCACAGATTGGAAAAGCAAGACACATGTGGACAAGCAACCCAGAAGGCAGTAAAGATGGCCAAAGTTGTTTATGAGGAAGGGCACAGCAGTTTACTTTTGCTTCAGCCTCCTGGGAAGGGCCATATCCTGTCTCCTTCTTTCCTCTCCTCTCCCCACTTTTCAGTTGATGGGCTGCAAACTCAATTGCACTGAGGAATTGAAGTGAGGTTAGAAGGGGGAAAGTGGAAGGAGGAGAGAGCAACCGGGACATTTTTAAAAGCCCCTGAAAAAGTGGGGTGACAGAGGATTAACCATGACTGTCTCTGCCAAACTCGAACAGTATTTTATTTGCTTCCTTTCATAAATTGGCCCAGCAGTGACATAGATGAAGCTAATAGGAGTGTGACTCACCAAAGAGCTGTTGTACCTCAACATCCTCTTTCTGTTGGAGTCCAACTCCCTCCGCTTGGCCTCTGTGTCGGCCATCAGGTGGGCAGGGGTCCCGGTGGCCCTGCACTTGGGTCACTTCCAGCAAGAAAGGCCCCAAAGCCGTGTACAAGGAGGCCGAGATGAAGTTCCTGAGAAAAGGGACTGGGGTTAGGATTGGCTTGGCAAGAAACCCTGCAGCAATAAATCAACTGCTGAAACTTCTAGAGTTCCCCAGTGCTTTTCCCCAGCATCAGCCCCTTTCCCAAAAGGCTGCATCCGCACTATAGAAATAAGACACTTTGACACCGCTTTAATCGCTCAGTGCTATGGAATCCTGGGATTTTACCTTTGGACACTTAGCATTCTCTGCCAGAGATCTCTCATGCCATAACAAACTACAAATCCCAAGATTCCATAGGATGGAACCAGGAGAGTTAACACACTTTAGAACTGGATTATTTCTGCAGTGCAGATACAGCCTGAGTCGGTTGTAAAAGGGTAGAAGCACCCAGTTCTTGTGTTTACCCTCCTAATCATGGTTTTCCATTAAAAAAAAATAAGTAGTTTGTTTTAGTCTCTATTCCTTATTCTTGTTGTTCTTGTTTGTTTGTATGTTTGTTTGTTTCATTCTTGGTAATATGGGTTATTCTGGTCTGTCTCCTTCCTTCTTGCCTGAAAATCTATTAATAAGGAAACTGGGGAGACTTTAAAAACCTCCCAAAGGAGCCACTTTTGGCCTTTTTGGGGAACTAGCCTCCTCTTAGAAGCCAAAGCCCAATGTTTGTGAAGAATAATAATAATAAGGCTTGTATTAAAACCATCCTCCCCATTTCTGATCCCTTTTAAAACCCTTGTTCCCCAGAAGGAGCAGAGCTGTGTAATAAGAAAACCCTCTCAGAAAAGAGACACAAAGGGACGCACTTCCTTCCTTTTGGCCCAAGGAGCCTGGCCTCCTTCTCAGTCTGGAGCCTCAGGAGAGAAAGAGAGGCCTCTGTTCAACTGAGGCCTCAGAGAAGGTTCCAGAACATTATTCCCCACAGTCACAAGCAGCACAAAATGGCCACCAGAACACAAAATGGCCGCCAGAACTTAAAATAGCCACCAGAACCCAAAATGGCCACCACAACAC
>NW_024826124.1:0-1573 GCF_019175285.1 Sceloporus undulatus
CTCTTTGTCTTCCAGGCCTGGCCTCTCTCCCCCTCAAGATGGTGGTTGGAGGAGGGCTCTATTTTTGGTTGAGGTAGGGTCACAGTTGGCGTATCAACTGAAGTTGATACCAGGCACTTCTGGCCATCACATCCACTTGAGATGACAAATGTAGAGATGGATCCAGAAATACTCCCAAACTGCGAACTTCATCCTTCAGGGGAAGTGTAACCCCGTCTAGGAGTGGTGGACAAATTTCCTTCCCCGGGCCTAAGGATCTTATGGCAAGTACCTCCATTTTCTCTGGATTCAGCCTTAGTTTGTTTTTCCTCATCCAGCCCATTACTGACTTGAGACAGGGATTCAGAGGGGACATGCCATCCTTAGTTACTGTAGCTGTCGGGGACATAGAGAAACATATTTGGGTGTCATCAGCATACTGATAACCCTGCGCCCCATGTCTCCGGATGATCCCCATATAGTCCGCCTCGCACACTCAGAACATCTGGGGCCAACCTGTTGGAAGTCCCTAAGTCTCGCTTTGTAACGAGCTCACAGAGGGCCTTTACTATCTTTGCCCCCACTTTGTGGAACAAGCTCCCTGTACAGCTTCGCTCCTCTGCATCGTTACTTTCTCTTAAAAAAGATTTAAAAACACACTTATTTCGGCTGGCATTCCCACTTCAGTAATCCTGTTATCTTTTGCCCCAACTACCTTAAAGTTGTTGTCTTATCTTTGCCCTGATATTTTGATTGTTTGCTTCCTGTCCCTACTCCTCTGATGATGTTTTAATTTTTATATGTAATATTTTAACTTGTATTTTATTGTCTTCTTATTTGTAAGCCGCCTTGATCACATTGTGGAAAGGCGGGGTAGAAATAAAGATTATTATTATTATTATTATTATTATTATTATTATTATTATCTCTCCCAGCGGTTTCATGTAAATGTTAAATAGCATGGGAGATAGAATGGCACCTTGAGGGACGCCAGATGTAAGCTCTTTCCTAGAAGAGCAACTGTCCTCCAGCATCACCATCTGGAAGCTGCCCGAGAGGTAGGATTGTTATTATTATTATTATTAACCTTTATTTATGAAGCGCTGTAATTTTACACAGCGCTGTACATGCAATCTTTTTAGTTAGACGGTTCCCTGCCCTCGGGCTTACAATCTAAAAAGACAAGACACAGAAGGAGAAGGGAGTGGTGGAGGCAAAGGGTAAGAGGTCCAGCAGTTCCTCTCTACCTCCGAGGCCTGGACCAAGGCAGATGGACTGGAGGGAGGTCTTCGCTTCATAATGGATGGTTAATCTTCATCCAGGGAAAATACATACTCTCAAGTAGGATAATACATACACAATACATAGCAATACAGGAAATGGTTCGATAAACAGGCAACAAAGAACATCAGATAGTAAGCGACAATTATGCAATGCCTGGGAAGGCTTCTCTGAACAGGATGGTTTTCAACTCCGTTTTGAAGCTGGTTAAAGAAGTGATGGCTCTTGCTTGTGGGGGAAGAAGGTTCCAGGAGTGAGGGGCAGCAAGTGAAAAGGGGCGAATCCAGGATTTCCTCTGCCCCATCCCGGATTC
>NW_024826125.1:0-1573 GCF_019175285.1 Sceloporus undulatus
GCTTTTCTGACTTTACCCCTACATGTCCTTGCTATTTGTTTGAATTCCTCTTTGGTGATTTCCCCATTTTTCCATTTCTTATACATGTTCCATTTAAAACTTAACTCAGTTGAAAGTTTCTTAGTCATCCATCCTGGTTTCTTGAGACACCTCCCGTTTTTCTTTCTCACTGGAACTGTTTCAGATTGTGCCTTTAGTATCTCCCTTTTGAGAAACTCCCATCCGTCTTGGACTCCCTTCTCTTTTAGTATTCCTGACCATGGGATCACCCCTAGTATTTCTCTAAATTTACTAAAATCCGCTCTTCTAAAATCTAGGATGCGTGTCTGACTATGCCTGGCTTCTCCTTTCCACTGTATTACAAACCCCAGGAGAACATGGTCACTTCCACCTAATGATCCCACCACTTGCACCCCATTAACCAAGTCATCCTTGTTGGTTAGAATCAGATCTAAAATAGCTGATCTCCTTCTTGTCTCTTCCACCTTTTGGACAATCAAATTGTCTCCAAAGCAAGTGAGGAATTGACTAGACCTTGAGGATTTGGCTGAGTTTGACTTCCAGCAAATATCAGGATAGTTGAAGTCGCCCATCACTACTACATTTCTCCTTTCTGAGTGTGTGGTCATCTGTTTTAGAAAGTCATCATCCAATTTAAAGTCGAAGGCTTTCATGGTCGGCATCCATAGTTTTTTGTGGGTTTTTCGGGTTATGTGGCCATGTTCTAGAAGAGTTTCTTTCTGAAGTTTCACCATCATCTGTGGCTGGCATCTTCAGAGAATGCTTTGCCTGGAAAAAGTTGGGTGTATATATACTGTGTGAGCCTGGGAAGGCAGGAGTGATTTGCATGTGTATTGTTCTGTGCTGATGGCCGGCCTCAGGCTTGGTGGCTAATGCAAAAGAGGATTAATGTCTGCTAATTGGTGATCATTATCTGCTGGGAAAGCCCTTGAGTCTGAGTGGTTTCCCATTTGCATTTGCTGAGTCCTCATTTTGCTATTCTTCAGGACTGGTAGCCAAATTATGTTCACTTTAAGGGTTTTTTCTTTCCAGTTGAAATTGTCCAGGTGTTTGTGGATTTCAATGGCTTCTCTGTTCATCCTGACATGGTAGTGGTTGGCATGGTCCAGAATTTCAGTGTTTTCAAACAGCATTTTATGCCCAGGATGGTTTGTGGCATGTTCTGCTACTGCTGATTTTTCTGGCTGGCCCAGTCTGCAGTGCCTCTCATGTTCCTTGATTCTTGTTTGCACACTGCATTTGGTGGTCCCTATGTAGACTTGTCTGGAGCTGCATGGTATGTGGTAAACTCCTGCGGCTGTGAGAGGGTCTCTCTGGTACTTGGCTGAGCGAAGCATTTGCTGGATTTTCTTCGTCGGTTTGTAAACCATTTGAAGGTTGTGCTTCCTTACCACTTTGCCTATTCTGTCTGTGACTCTTTGATGTATGGTAAAAATACCTTCCCTTTGGATGGCTGCTTGTCTTTACTTTTCTGGGTTTTCCTTGGCCTGGCAGTCCTTCTGATATCTGAGCTGGAATAACCATTGGCCTGTAGAGCCTGGTCCAGGTGCTT
>NW_024826126.1:0-1573 GCF_019175285.1 Sceloporus undulatus
TTTTTTATGGTCAGCTGTATCCTTCGAACTGCAGCCAACTTTGTTGGCAGTTTCTAAGAATCTCTGCGGAATTATCTGTCAACTTGGTACCCAGCTGAGTTCCACACATGTCATTCTTATTGAGAGGAACAATTGTCCCACATGATACTTCTAAAAATAGTATTTGGAAAAGATGCAAAGAACCAGGCAACTATTTCCACAAACACAAAGTATATTTGGTATCATTTTCAAAAAAAGAATCAACAGCTAGACAGGATCTAGTCTAATCAAATGCCAACACTTTTACAACCAATTAAGAACCATACCAGCAAGGGGAAGATGCTAAGCCAGTTTACATTTTGAATATAAATGGGCCTTTTTAATATCATCAAATGATTTCTTATTCATTTTCTTAAGGACTTGCCTTATAGTTTGAAATTTAAACAATAACAACACATGCCCTAATGTAGGGATTGTCACACACAAGGTGCTAGTAGCATGAGCTTCACTCATCTCTTCATTAGATAAGACAGATTGCTTCACATCTGGATCCATCTCAAAATGGCATCTGATCTCTCCTCCATCCAAATTCTAACAAATTTGCCATCAAATGTTTATTATTTATTTATTGTAAGTCCAGTTGGTCCTCCATATTCTCTATCCACACATTTAACCATCCATGGCTTGAAAATATTACAAAAAGATATAAACTCCAAAAAGCAAACCTTGATTATGCTATTTTATATAAGGTACATCCTTTCGCTATGCCATTGTGTTAAATGGGACTTGAGCATTCATGGATTTTGATATCTATGGGAGGCTCCTGGAATCAAATTCCAGCAGATACCAAGGGCCTACTCTCCCAGCCCACAAGAACTCTCGAGGCAATGAACAATTAGAAACCAATTAAAACAATACAAAAACAGTTTTTAAAACACATTAAATGCACTTTTTAAAAATATTAAAAGTCAGAGGCATCACTACGGGGGAGTTCAGACCACATTTAGTGTCACCTCAGGGGAGGGGTGAAACCTGGACAGACCCTCTTCCCGCTGCAGAGTGTGGTGCTGTTACCAGCATTTGCTCCTTCTTCTATGCTGACCTGGCTCTGTTGGCTGAGGGACCAAGGCAGCAGACAATGAGGGGCAAGTGTGTGCCCTTCCTGGCTTCACCATTGCCCTAGCTCTAGCACGGAGAAAGCCAAGGCAGTGGAGAAGGAGAGGCGAGCTTTTGCCCCTCATGATTTCTCTGCTGCCCTAGCTCTCTCTGCTGAGGGGGGAGTCATGGCAGCAGCACACACCCCTTGCATTCCCTGCTGCTGTTTCACTTGCCCGGCTACTCACATATTCCACCGGCAGCCCTAGGTGGGTGTTTGGTGCACAGGAAATTGGGAGGAAAGAAGAAGGGCAGTTGAACCTTTCACCAACACCACTCAGCTGTCTTTTCCAGGTCTGGCTGGGTGGTTGGTGACTAATAAGGTTGGGGGGGGGGGGGTCAGATTAGCAAGGCAACAGGAGTGGAGGGAGGCAGGCCTGATCAGGCCACTGTCAGTACCACTTCCTGGCAACCCTTTTTGGTCACTTGCAGAGGGTGA
>NW_024826127.1:0-1573 GCF_019175285.1 Sceloporus undulatus
TATATACACTGCACACATCATATTTTGAAGTAAAAACCAAACCAGTCATTATGCAACCTCTTTTTTTCTTTTCTCCAGCCTTGCAGTTCTGCAAAAGCAAACCCCCTCCCATCTCTTCTGCACACAAGACTTTATTAGGAAGGAAAGGGTTTGAAAAACTACTACTTCTTTCCTTTTTTTTGCATTGGGCATGTCACACTCTCTCAGCCTCAGAGGATGGCAATGGCATCCCCACCCCCTCTGAAGAAAACTGCCCAGAAAAACCCCACAGAAGCCATAACTTGGAAGGCACACACAGCAACAAATGCACACTTTGCCCGGGGGGGGGGGGGGTCACACTCTCTCAGCCTCAAGGGAAGGCAATGGCAAACCACCACCACCTCTAAAAAAACTTTGCAAAGGATCGTTCATAATAAGTCAGGAAAACGACTTGAAGGCACACAACAACAACCACACCTCCCAGCCCTTGTATCTTGAAGGCATGAGGGCACAGATGGCAGAAATGGACTTCCCTTTCTGGCCAACCCCCCCCCCCCAATACACACCCACCCCATTCCAAAACACACCCTAAGCACATTTGGGTATTTCACATGGCTTTACTTAACATGGCAATCTCTTGCATATTTAATCATTATGGTTTCTAGCTTAGCTATTATGATTTCATCAAGTACCGCAAGTGATGTTTCACTGCACTTCAGTTTCCCTAAGTCAGAGAACCCAGATACAGGTTTTCTCCAATACACATAGCAACTTATGTGTTACAGGTCTTGGTACATGTCTGTCTCCAAAATTTTAAAGTATAGTGTTTTGTAATAAGACACAAGTAATTTCGCATCAACATTCACAATTAGGACCCTTCGCCCAGTGCTGAAGTAGCTGAGACACTTTAAGAGCCAAGTGCTCCCTGCAATGTCTTCACTGAGCTTTACAGCCATATTTTAAAGACTTCTCGGCCTTCTCTAAAGGCATCCGCCTCTTCTTCACGTCAGCCATGATTAACTTTGCACCTAGAATGTGAAGATTAATATTAGCAGAGCGCACTGAAGGAGAAAGTTAAACCCCAACCTGTTTAGGGAATAAAGTCATGGTTACGTTCATTTTCACACTGATACAAACCCCAAAACCGAAAACCTACAGAATATAGTTGACTGGATCATTTTAATACTATACTATGTAATTGTTGCCACTTTTTTAAAAGGGTGATTCTGTCAGCCAGAATTGAGCATACTATCCTTGAGATCAGATACAATGCCATCTCTGTAAATCAAGCACTATCCAGCATGTGAAGGAAGACCAAATTAAGATCTTTATTTAAGGAAATCATGCCTGATTATACAATGTTACTGTATTCAATACACACAGAGTACTGACAAGACTGAAGACTTTTTACTGTCACTTTCAGCAGAGATTTAAATTCCACGTGTGAAATGAAACAACCAGGTCAGATAAACCTTGGTAATAAACAAAAAATATTTTAAACCCTCTAGACACCACAGGAAGACAAATTTCAAGATCCATCTCGGGAAGATTTTTCTTTCTTTCACCAGCCATCATTTTCTTTATGACATCTATT
>NW_024826128.1:0-1573 GCF_019175285.1 Sceloporus undulatus
CTTGGTGGACCTTTATGCTCCATCTGCACAGGGCAGATTCTCAGCCTATATTTTGTGTGTGTGCATGTCTGGATATTCATTTTTGTATGTTTACCAGCTAAGGATAATACTTCCTGCACCAAAATATAGAGGATATATACACTAAGGCCATAGTACATCAATGTTACAAGTCTTTTTTTGTTTTTGTTTTTTTTTGTAAAAAAATTGAAAAGTAAACCTCCATAGTACAATTAATAATGCATTTGAGGAGGGCAGATCAAGAAATAGTGTTTTGAGTGAGCCACTCATCCTCAAGGGAAATTTTGACTTTATTCGCTAAACTTTTAAAGAAGTGCTCTCTTTGGATTTCTCAGAACATGTTCAAGGACTTGTAAAAAAAAAAACACTTTGTGTTGGAAAAGTAGTTGTCTGAATCCATTGACAGCTTCAGGCAATTCTCAGAAAGGCACATGGTGAGCATCAGGGATTTTTCAAGGGCAAATTAAAGAACAGCTTCAAACAAGAGATTCAGTCAGAATTGCAGGAACAATCACAAACGACTTATAACAGAATCCTAAAACTTTAGAATTCAGTCTTTAATTAGTTATTCTAATGAGGACACTCTTGTAGATAGGATTCAATACTTTCCCTTGAAAATTCCATATGTGAGATTCCTTAAACTAGGAGTGGGGTAGATTTAATCCTCTATACATTTTGGACTTTTAACTCCCACCAACCACATTCAGCCTAGTTGGTGATAAGGGATTTATGAGAACTGAAGTAAAAAATATCTGGAAGGCCAAAAATTGCCCACCCCAACCTTAAATGCTTCCTTGAATGTTACCTAAATTTAGTTGTGAGACAGGCTACAATTACATAACAATGATCTCACAAAGCTATTTTACCTTCAGAGACGACTCTTTGACTTCAGTTCTGACTTCTGTTTGTACCTCAGTGTGTTTCATGCCCAGTTAAGAGGCACAAAGCAGTAGTTTTCCATAACTTTGTCCAACATAGTTCAGAAAATTACAGGGAGAAAGATCATTCAGTGTTTGGGCAGAGGGAAGACTCATCTTATTGGGAATTATTACCAGTCACATAACTTATACGAATTTCAAATGCTTGATTAGCTGGCTAAGATGGGTGTGTATGAGAACACTCAGAAACTTACACATTAAACTTAGAAAATTTCTATAAATTTTACAGAATGTCAAAGGTAAAAAATGAGGGGGGAAGTGGGACCAGAACATTCATCAACAGAACTGTAAATGATGGTAGCCCCACTTCCTCTGTGTACCCACAAAACCAATTCCAGAAGGCTAGTAAATTCTTTAGTGCCAGTTTTTAAGAGGCACAAGGGGATGAGGTGGGCTGAGGGGAAGAAAAGAAGGACTTGTTGAATTCCAGACCCATGCTGGATCTACAAAAGGGCTGGGCCAATCAAGATGCCCCATCAATGTTAATTGGGCGATGTGCAGTTCCCTCTCTTAAATTTGTTTGTTGTAATGTAAGTGTGTAAGCTGATGATATGGATCACTACTGCTGCACATATTTAATCCTGTTTCCTTCTTGGAAATCCCATCCCAGCTGCAGG
>NW_024826129.1:0-1573 GCF_019175285.1 Sceloporus undulatus
AGGAACGAAACTTCTTCACTTCCTCTGGAAGCTATAACCCCCAGCTTTACTCCTCGTTAAAATGTTCTTATCAGTCAGGGATGATGGGAGTTGTGGCTCTTCACCTGGCCTGGAACTCACCACCTGGTTGTGCACCACGCTGACCAGTTTTGGCCAGTTGTTGTATCTTTGCAAGAGTTGCAGAGAACAGGCTGAAGACCCCGACAAACTCTCCAAGCCTTCTCACTCTTGCCTCCACAGAAGTCTTCACCCTTCTTCACCAGGGTCCTGCTGGTTCTTGTAGCTTCACCCAAGACACCAGACAACTCAGTAGTCTTATATAAAAGATCTACTTTATTCTACTATATACACAGCTCCAAACAATACTCAACTCCTCACTCTCCAATCCAACTACTCACAACTACAACCCACAAAATGCACTGGGATCCATAGTCATTATTATAACCAAAGCATGGCACCACCTACTGTGGTCTGTTTCCACCCAGTAGGCGTGTACATTATTCCCATTGGTTCTCCTTGTTCATCCTACAATTAATGATTTCATCATCTCAGCCTTGACCACTTAACAATTGTCAGGTGTGTCCAATTATCCACTATGCATTTCTTGTCCTTGGCATTCAGGACCTGTTAATTGCTTTACCATTCACACCTGTGTGGTTCTCTATTGGCTTCTGCTGAGTCATTCTGACTCTCACATACAAGTTTTATTTCTCTTACTGTATGTCCCATGTTGCTTTTTCCTTAACAAGGAGGACATTCCTGAATGGAATGGATGATGAAGCTGATAATCGTTGAAAATTGGGTGGATGCATTTTCTGTGATTAGGATTCTCTTCACTCGTATTCCAGCACTTTACTCAATTTCACTACTACTTACCCATGGAAGAATGGAACAGAGCTGAGTTATACTGAGGGGTTATTTAGATGGTGAAAATAATCCAGGGGAAATCTGGGTTGAATATTTATTGTTCACATGCATTTTGAATGAATCTGGTTAAACTGAGTGGGGTGGGGGCTGCCAAAAACACCTCTGAATTTAAAGAAACTGATGTCGCATTTTTTTTTTAAAAAAGTGTATTAATGGCGGTATCCAGACCGGCACAAATCACCGGCCTGGATACGTACTAGGGTTGCCTTGGGGCGTCCTTTCCAGACACCCCACAACCCTAGTATGTAGCTGTGGCGTGGTAATGACGGCACCCTTTCTACATGGGTGCCGCCAATACGACGTCACGGCTGCGCTGCAACCAAACAGTGCAGCGTGGACGTGTCATCCTGGCGCTGCTGCAGGCTACTTATGGCGCCCTTTCAGTGGCGCCAAAAGGAGCTCCATTTCGGAGCTCCTTCCACCGCGCGTATCACTGGTGTGGCCTTATTATGTGTTCTGAAGTTCGATTTCTCCAGCAAATATTGTTTTTCTTTTTCTGTATGATTCATTATTAACATTTTCCTTTTATCCTTATTTATTCTAAAAGCAGAGGCATTTCCATATTGTTTCAAGGATTTTAAAACCAAGTCAATATATTATGTCAGATTTGATAATGACAGTACCAAAACATTGATGTAAGCCATCA
>NW_024826130.1:0-1573 GCF_019175285.1 Sceloporus undulatus
GCCCTCTCAAATGCAGATAACATGTTATCTGCATTTGAGAGGGCAAAGGATCAGGAGAAGGAAGAGTCATCTATTCATATTCAAAGGGCATACTCACATTTCTTCAAACCACACACAACACATGTTATTAGCCCAACTAAACTTTAAAACAGCCCTGGGGCTCATTCCCACTGCAATTTGCAGCAGATTGTAGATTGAGGTATAAGACCCTCATTCCCATTTGAAATTGATTCCGATCCTTATTTGATTGATTTCAGTGGCGATAAAGTTGGGCAAACACACTAAAAAGGGTTTTTCCTGAAAACAGTGTCAATGTGGTTCTTTTCAGAAGAATCATTTCCAAAGAGTGTTCCACAAGTGGGAATGACAGATCAAAATCACATCATTCTGGAGGGGAGGGACTAATGGCAGAGGGGTGTTTTGCCATCCCTCTTAGTTTTGGGGAGATTTCAAACACACACACACACACACACCAGTGCTGCCTTTTTATTTGTTGGTGTGACCTATGGGTGGGTAGTTTTTGTTTTTGTGTTTGTAAATAAAGAGAAGAATCAAGTCATTGATTTTGCAACTACTTGCAAAGGCAGGTAGATGCTACACCAACTAATCGATTCTTTGATCACTTTATTTATTTATTTATTTATTTATGTCACTTATGATTGACATGCATTTTGAAGCGACGCTACTAGTGGGGCTGACAAGCATGGCAAAAAATAAGTGATTACACTGGGGAAAAGACAAGATCTGCATTCATGGTGAGAATGAGGGACTTTTTGGAATCAATTTCCAACACGCAGTGAAGCCAAACTAGAAATTAATTCAAAGTCCAAGTGGGAATGAGCACCTACTGTTCCTAGTCCCCACACCAACCTTCCAAGTCTTGCCCTATAGTTACTTCCAATGGCTGATGTCCTGGGCACAAATTTCCTGTGCATTCCAGCAATTTTGCTGACAGCCACTGGAGCTTCTCACCAAGCCTTGGCTGACCCACCTCATTGTGGTAGCTCCATTTTAACTTTGTTGGCACTCCACATACATTACACTGATAAAGTCACTGATGTGAATTTGGCCAATTCTGAATTCCACTTTTAACTCAAGTTTATCTAAGTGGTTTATAATGACTGCAAACCAGCAATCTTAAAGATGTAAATTTATGTGTTAGCTTGATGAAGCTTTCTTTTTACATTTTGACTACTGTGTCTAGACAGAACCTGAAATATAAAATCTGCCAGGCTTCCTTCCCATTTTGAAGACACTTTTGGAATTACTGAGAGACTCCATCTGTTCATGTTTCAGTTTCTGTCTGCTGGGATTTGAAAGACCTCCTGTGTGTCAATCAAACACAAAGCATCTACTCATAAACTTGTTGCCTCTTAGAAATTAGTTTTTTTTTTTTTTTGGGGGGGGGGGGGGGGTATCTGAATTAAACATGAAGATGCTTGTTTAATAAGAAATATCAGTGACTTACCTCATAGGGCTAGAGGACAGACCAAAAGAAGCATGCAAAGTAATCTAGAACAGTTGTTAAAATGGGTAACTATGGCCTGTTACAGACAGGCCAAAATAAAGCTGC
>NW_024826131.1:0-1573 GCF_019175285.1 Sceloporus undulatus
CGTGAAAGCCACTGAGTGACCGTGGTCAGGCTAACTCTCTCAGCCTCCGAGGATGATTAAGGCAAAGCCCCTCTGAAGAAATGTGACAAGAAACCTCCTGATAGGGTCGCCATAAGTCAGAAATGACTTGAAGGCACACAACAACAGTTATTTATTCATTTATTGTAACCTAAAACATAACATAAACATGACATGAAATACAACATGACATAAAATATATAATAAGAATTCTTTTTATTCTCTTTTTCTCCTTCCTGAGATATCTATGATTGGTGTTTATACATATTTTTGGTAATGTTCCTTCCTTATATACACATGATAATAGATAATAATAAAGGCTGCACCTACAATGTAGAATCAATGCTGTTACTTATATACAAATGATTTTTGGATCTATCTTAAATATATGGATCATCCCAAATTCTGAATAACTATACAAAACAGCTTCTGTTACTTAATCCTGAAAACCAAGAATTGACATTTCTCCCAACATATTACTTAAATATTTCATTTTCAGTTCCCAAATACTGACAAGTTTCCCAAGGCTTTCGGGTTTCATGGCTTTTATATGGGGTAGATGTATTAGATAATGCGTTTTCACTTTTGTATGTTTTTAACCTTAATTTTATACTGTTTTAATGGTCTCATTTTAAATAGGTTTTTTTTAATTGTTTTAAAGGCGTTTTATCTTGAGAGCCGCCTTGGGAGAAAAGCGGAGTATAAATAAACAAATGCATGAGACACATCCATTTGTCTCTTTCAGCCATTTCCAATAGTTTTAATGACCAATCTCGCACCAAAAGGATTGAACTCTCTTTCCATTTCGATGCTATTAAGATTCTGGCTACCAATGTCACATAACTCAATATCTTAGCATCTCTGCCGGACGAAGAAGCCAGTGAAGCTTTGGAAGTTTGCACGATGCAACTTTTTTCCCATTTTGGGTGGCCAGTAAAGGTATATATTTTGTATTGTGGACAAGTCTTTGTTTCCAAATCGTTAATCATCTTCACTCATCCTTCCCTGGAGACATTATTCCAGCTTGTCCACATCCTCTTGAATCGTGGTGCCCAGAACTGGACACAGGATTCCAGGGGAGGCTTGACCAGAGCAGAATACAGTGGCACTATTACTTCCTATGATCTAGAGTCCTGCTGATTTAGCCTGGAATCATACTAGCTTTTCTGGCTGCTACCCCACACTGTTGACACGTTTAGCTTGGTGTCTACTAAGCCCCCAAGATCCATTTCACAACTGCTCCTTTCAAGCAAGGTGTCACCCATCCTAAGCTGAGCCTGTCATACTTTGGACATGCCACGAGAAGACTTGAATCACTAGAAAAAGACAATAAAGCTTGGCAAGGTAGACCATGGGAGCCAGGGTGGAGTAGTTGACTCCTCCTGCCCTTCCTCTGGCCTCCAGTTGTGGACGATGGATCTGGAGACTAGGGTTCAAATCCCTGCTCGGCCATTTAAACCCACTGGGTGATCTTGGGCAAGTCATATGCTCTCAGCCTCAAGGGAAAGCCATGGCAAACCTCCTCTGAACAAATCTTACAAGAAAACCCCATGAT
>NW_024826132.1:0-1573 GCF_019175285.1 Sceloporus undulatus
AGAAGTACAGTTGAAGTACAGTTGAACCCAAGAGCAAATCACTTCTTATTAAACCAGCTTGACACGTTAAATATGCATAGCCATGTGGACCCATGTTCAGTGTGAAACCGAAAGAGTTTGGTTATGCAGTAAGCTTCTGAAATATGCAAGAGGCCATCTTAAGTAGAGCCATGTTCAATGCCCAAATGTGCTGTTTGGAATGGGGGGAGTGAGGCTGGCCAAAAGGAAAGTACATTTCTGTCTAGGAATAATGCCCAAATGTCCTCCATTTTGATCATGCCTAAGAAACATGCATTTATATTAACATTTTTAAAAAAGCATCAATTTTTTGCATATCCTCCATTTTAAAATATGTCCTACATTTGAAAATGTTGTGCTATATTATTTATTTATTTATTTATTTATTTATTTATTTATTTATTTATTTATTTCGCTTCGGCCCCGCAGTTGTCTGAGGGACATCAAGCCGGCCCCCAGCTCAAAAAGGTTGCCTACCCCTGCCTTAGAGCTTGGTGGAGTCCTCTTCTTTGGAGGTCTTTAGACAGAGGCTGGATGGTGTCTGGAATGTGTATTCCTGCATGGCAGAAGAGGGTTGAGCTGGATGGCCCTTGTGGTCTATTCCAACTCTATGATTCTCTAATTCTAGTGGAATCAAAGCACCATGATAATTTAGCATAAAAGGGACCTCAGTCTTCATAGAAAGGAGAATGGATTACGGTTCCTTACCCACAGAGGACACATTCTGATAATTCTCCATCATCACATAACTGTACATCAGTATCTGTTTCTTGGTCAACAGTTTCCATTCCTCCTCAGTGAAATAGACCGCCACATCTGCAAAGGTCACCTGCAACAGAAAATAGCCCTCATTCAAAGAGTGACTAAGCAAAAGGGGAGGAAAGCACATGGTTCATTCCAAATATTATTTCATCACTTCACAATTCAGTCCAGGAAATAAACTTTAAATTCTGTCAGCAAGAAGAAGAAAAAACCTACTGCCTTCGAAATCCAGTTTGTCTCAAATCCTTTCAATATAATATACAATATAATAAACAATATAATTTAGATATAGAGGATGGATTATGATACTCACTATCCCAACACATACAGTAAATTTAGCCACCAAAAAATTATAGTGCATGTATTCATTTCTTGCCACATTTCAGAGGCAAAAGCTAATTTTAAAAAACTGTTCTGGGGAGCACTGTGACAAGCAACACGAAAAGGTGGTCACGATGGCCAAAGTTGTACATTTAGAGACAAATGAATTATGGTGCATTTAGCCATTTTTTGCCAAACCTCAGAGGCAAACGTTATTTTTAATAAGGGCCACTGGGCCCACCCCCAATTTAGATCCAGAGACATTCTCCCATATCTCCCAACATTTCACAGATTGGAAAAGCAAGACACATGTGGAGAAGCAATCCAGAAGGCGGTGAAGATGGCCAAAGTTGTTTATGAGGAAGATCACACAAGCTAGGAAGGGCATTTCATTTTGCTTTTGCTTCAGTCTTCTGGGAAGGGCAATATCCTGCCTCCTTCTCTCCTGCCCTCTCCCCACTTTTGAGTTGAT
>NW_024826133.1:0-1573 GCF_019175285.1 Sceloporus undulatus
TTAAGGGTATGGAAGCAAAGGGTCTAGTTTTAAACACAACAACACAAAATGCAAAATAAGACAGCAGCTTTTTCAGCTCCTGTCATTTAGAATTTGTGTATCATGATTTCCCAAGAGCTGGCTCAATTTTTTTCCACATTTAAGGCCACTGGATTCAAAGGAAATGTAACCTGCTTGCCATCTGCAGTTTGGCATCTGCCACACTCAAAACTGTTCTACACATAGAATTAAATATGCAAACAACCCCCTTGATTATGATACAATCTATGCAGCCTGTATTACTGAGCAAGGTGCTACATACCATCAAACAATAAGCATACCAGCAGCACTTTACTTTGCAATTTACACATTAGTTAGCTGCTAGAGCCAGTGCCAGGTTGTTATAAGACAGCACTACTCAAGAGCCTAATGAAGCAGAGGAGATTAATACTCTCAGCCCAGAACCAATCTATGACTCCTAAAGCTCATATGGAAACTTCGACAGCTACAGGAAACCCCACCAGTGTCTGCTATCATAGTAAGAAAACACAATCAGCATCCTTTTAAAGGAGAGCCAAGAGAATTCATTCATTTCCTCAGTTAATGGCTTGCTGGCTGGGTATGACTTCCATAGAGGATGACATTTTATTGGACTGACAGGAGACTCTGGGTTAAATCGCAGCACTTGTCACCACAATGTTTTCCCAGCACAGAGCTGATGTGATTTCCCTTTATTTCTGACCTACTGGCAAAGGCCAATCAAAACACATTTCTCCTTATAATGGGAGGAAAAACTAAATGTCACAAGTGGTAAGTCTCTTCTGTTCCCATTGGATGGAACGGTGCAATGGTCAAACCCAAGCAGCCCAAGTGTTTCTGCATTTCCTGACCTTTATTCTCAAGAGGAGCATCATTCCTCTGAGATACCAGTACCATACATTGCTTAGCTATGAGCTGAAGCAAAGTCTTCAGTTTTAACTCATTCGTCTAGCATTCCTTAGGTTGCATGCTGTTCAGTAGTTATGACATTTGAGCTGGACTTAAGATCTCATAGCTGCTATAGATATTAATGATCTAATCGTAATTCCCCTAAACCTACTCTTTCAGCCTGGCAATGACCCAGCCAAAGGGTAGTGGAGGCACAACAGACTGGGGTGTTGGAAATCTACACCTACATGACTCTCCTAGATCAGAATAGAGCTTTCTCACTAAGTCTTTCCCTAAGTCTGGTTATACACCTGACTGCCAAGCTACAGCAACAATAAGGAATAATGTTTGACATAGTGCATGAACAGGATTTCCCTTTTAAATCTCCTATTTCAGTATCAGATGTAATTACTTAAACTAGGGCAGGTGCCATGTTTGGACCCTACCCTGCAATTAATGAGTCACAGTAAAAGGAATATAAATCTTTGCTTACTTAGGCCTGTTACAGACTGCCAAAATAAAGCTGCTTTGGGTCTCTTTGGAGGCATGCTGTTTAAATGATGCATGCATCCTAAGAATCCAGAAGCTGCACCAAAGCTGCACTCCAGTGCTTAGGAACAGAGTGTGGCTTTGGCGCGACCTCCGGACTCTTAGGACCCATGCATCA
>NW_024826134.1:0-1573 GCF_019175285.1 Sceloporus undulatus
GATCCGCCGCTTTCCAGGCCGCAGGGAAGCGGCAAAAGGCCGCTTCCTCATGGCCTGGAAAGGGGTGTCCTTGAGGTTTCAAGCCCCAAGGACACCTGGCGGCGGCGGGGAGGAGGAGAAAGGGGCTGCTTGGCCCCTTTCTCCTCTGCGTCGCTGGGCGCAGCTATGTAAAGGCTGCGCCCAGCGACACAAACGTGGAAGGAGCTCCAAAATGGAGCTCCTTCCGGGGCCGCAGAAAGGGCGCTCTAGGCGTCCTCGCGTGGCCCCACTACATCACAACTGTGTCACCCTGTTTAGAGGCAGCACGGTCGTGACCTCGTAATGGCGGCCCCCGTGTGGAACAGGGTTGGGGGCGTCTGGAAGGGATGCCCCTTTCTAACCTGAGGACGTGCTCAGCACGTAATTTTATGCCCATCTGTAACGGGCCTATGTTATTCTGTCCCTGGTTTTCAAGCTAAAGTTTTTTTTAAACAACAACCCACTACCAACACAAAAAATATAGGTATTTGCATGCTCTGAACTATCCAAAAAGTTGGAGAGTTATGTAGAACCCAAATTAAAAACACTGAAAATATGCTCATGAGAAAGGGAAAGAAAGGTTACAGGGGGGGAAAGCAAAACCATCTCTTCCCAGAAGGAAGATTTTCCTGATCTGTGCAGCTTCACCACCAGAGAAGGGCAAGCATGAAGAAGTGGATTGGGCAGAGTCTGGGGAAGGTGTATTTTGGGATTAGAGCTGCCAGAATCCCTCTGTCAGCATGGTTACAGTCTACAGCTCCACAGCTTCCCACTGACTGAGCATGGATAGCTTTGTAGATCACACACATAATGGAGTCATTCTATCAAATAGCAGAGCCAGTCCTGTTGACATAGACTGGTTGTCAACCTGATCCAGATCTCCAAGGCCTCCTCAGTGTCCAGATAGATTGCACTTGTATAATTTTATTTAATACTATATCTAATGCCATATGTTGGGTCCTGCTCTCCCCCCTGAAGCCCTTGTGACACTGATTTCAAATAAGGACAATCAATACTGGGGATTTTGCAATCCTCAAATCACTACAGAGTGAAATAATGACTTGTCAGATATCATCCCCAGGACAGGCACAGAGAGAAGCCTGTCTTTGCCCACCAATGATGCAAGACTATCTCCAAAATATGTGTGCTATCGAAGGCAAAATATGCACATGAAGGGTATTTGATTGAGCCACCAGAAGTGGCCTCATGCCAAAATGTATTACCTATAAATCCTCTTGTACACTCACTTGAGTCATCAAGCCCTGCTTGGGAATATAAAGACTTAGGCTAGTATCCATGTATTTCCAGCCTGGGAACAAACCCTTTATGAACAATTTACATCTGATTATGTGAGCAAAGTATTGTGCTATACATAAAATCTGGGGCTTTCTCAGAACAACATTTTATTTTATCATTGCTTGTTCCACCAAGCTACCTGGTGTCCTCAGTTCTCTTAGTTTAACCATTTTTTCTTTATCTTCCCCTCTTCTTCATAATCGGCAAAAGTGTTCAAAATTCTGTGAATGTATATGCCATATCAGAACCCAGAGATTTT
>NW_024826135.1:0-1573 GCF_019175285.1 Sceloporus undulatus
GGGGGAGCCTCATCAAAATAGCTTGGCAGACTTGGAAGATTGTGAATTTTACTTGAAGAGGGATGGGGTTTCATACCCTCTAACACAGTGGTGGTGAACCTATGGCACGAGTGGCACTCAGAGCCCTTTCTGTGGGCACACATGCCCTTGCCCCAGCACAGAGTTCACCAAAGTTTGTTACTAGAAAGCCAGAGGGATATGGCACTTTGTGATATATAAGTGGGTTTTGAGTTGCGGTTTGGGCACTCGGACTCTAAAACGTTTGCCATCACTGCTCTAACATTTCACAGATGGGACACATGTGGCCTATTGGGACTCATGTGGCTAAGTGACATCAGTAAGCAGTCAAAGTTATTATTGAGGAACACAGAAGCTAGGAGAGGCAGCAGGAGTTTGCTTTGCTCTGAGCATACTGGCAAGGCAATATCTCCTCTCCTTTCTGGGAAATCAATCATTTATTTCATTTTTATGCTGTCTTTCTCCCAAAAAGAGACCCAAGGTAGCTCACAAGATAAAAACACCTTAAAAACATTTTTTTAAAAAAAAATTAAAATAACAATTTTAAAACAGTATAAAATTGACATTAAAAACATACAAAAGTCAAAATGAGAGGTTTGAAGTTTATAAATATGAAATAGCTATGTTCATGTTATCAATTTGTATGAAGAAACAGGGACAAAGCTTGCCACAGACAAGCTCTGCTTAAGCAATTGAAGCTACACCTTGCTCATTCCTGTAAGTGGGCCTGACCGCAACCCTATTTCGTTAATTAGCTTCCTTCGCAAGGCAACGGCTGAAGAAACTCCTTGCTAGTAACTTCAAGCCTAACTCATGAACTTTTGAACCTTGCACCCTTATTAGGTAGTGGACTGTTCTTGCTTTTTGTAATTGGCTTATGCTAGGATATAGAGAAGTAGGAAAATGTATAAGAATGTGAAAGATACAAAGCAGGGCGCGGCAGTTTTGGATTCACCTTCTTGGTGAGCTGCCAGCCCCGATCGGTAAAATAAACCTGTGTCTTACTCTGGACCACATCTCAAACTCTGATTCTCCTTTGTTGCTGGGCACTCCAAGAACCTTCTCGGAAGGGAAAAACTTTGCTCATATTTCCCTTACAGAGCAAGCTTCTCTCACTTTGCAAAGAGCCCAAGAGCCCCAGCTGCAGGATGGGATGGTTCTTAACTATTCAGTTCTGAACAGTTTGCTCTTAATTTTCATCTGGTTTCAGAAAGGCAGAGTAAGAACTGGGAAGATGGACAGTCTTTGAACAGATAATGGAGATGGTATGTGAAACATCCAGCCAGTCAGAGGCAGAGCTTTGTGAAATACTGGGGAGGGGGAGAGGTATAAAAAAAGCTGCTTGGTTTAGGAATTTCAACTATCCCGCTCAAAGTCAAAGCAGGGAGATGAGATCACAGGAATTAGTTTTCTTGAACTGCTTGGCAGCGTTCATATAAATGAAGCCTGAGAAGACTGAAAGAGAGAGAGACAGACAGACAGACAGACAGACAGATGATAAAGTGATGGGGGGATCCATTTGATCAATTGGACTATGGACTTGATCACACGAACC
>NW_024826136.1:0-1573 GCF_019175285.1 Sceloporus undulatus
CAATTCATTCAAATATATATGTACAGTTGTCCCTTTGTATCCATGGGAAAATCCATTCCAGACCCTGTTGCAAATAACAAAAAATGTGGGACCTCAAGTCCCATTGTTTGCTATGGCAATGCGATGTGTGCATGGCCGCATGTGCCTCCATTAAAAAAAAAAAGAAAGGCGGGGGGGGGGGTTGCTATCCACAGAAGCTCAAATCTGCAGATGGCAAGCCCAAAGATAACAAGAGCCCACTGTAGACACCACACATTCTTTTTCCAGCAACAGGTGACAGGGAAGCCATTTCTTCTCCGGTCCAGCACTTACTAGATCAGCCCCTCCAGGAATCTGACTGGTCCAGGGGCCCTGGCTCATGCAGCAACGTTGCCCAGCATTTTCAGGTGCTGCCAACCCAAGTGCAGCAGGATTGGTTAGACTGAGCTGTGACCCTACCCCACCCATGCTGGGGGTTGCACCCATGAGGGAGTCATAGTCCATTTCTTCTCTCCCCCCCCCAAATCAAAATACAAGAGGCATTTTTTCTGGGGTGGGGGGATGGAAAGTAAATACTAGTAAATAGTAAATACACAGAGAAAAATGCATTTCTTATGTTATTTAGGCTACATTTGAGTTTCAGCTGGCCAAAACTGCACTGAGAAATACATTTGAGTGTCAAGTCATTATTAAATCTATATTTGGAGAAGCTCTCTTCCCTTTGTAATTATGTAATATAACCATACAACCAATGCAGAATAGTCAAAGGATTAGTTTTTGTGGGTTCTTCAGGCTATGTGGCCATGTTCTAGAAGAATTTATTCCTGACGTTTCACCAGCATCTGTGGCTGGCAATCTTCAGAGAATGCTATCCAGAGATGCTGGCGAAATGTCTGGAATAAACTCTTCTAGAACATGGCCACATAGCCCACCCCCCACAAAAAACTATGGATGCTCACCATGAAAACCTTCGACTTCACAGTCAAAGGATTACTTGTTGTTCTGCATCTAATTCATTTCCAATTTATGGCAACCCTAAGGTGAACCTAATATTGAGTTTTCTTGGCAAGATTTGTCAGAGGAGAGTTGCTTTTGCCTTTCTCTGAGGTGGAGAGAGTGTGGCTTGCCCAAGGTCACCCAGTGGGTTTCAGTGGCTGAGGAGGGATTCAAACTGCTGTCACTACAGTCATAGTCCAAGGCTCAAACCACTACAGCACACTGGTTCTCACATTTACCCTTGTTCCTACAAGAGACAGAGCATAATGTAGTGGTTTAAGCGTTGGCCTACGATTTTTGGAGATCTGACTTGAATCCCCAGTCGGCCATGGAAACCCACTGGGTGGAACTGAGCAAGACACACTCTCTCGGTTCCAGAGGAAGGGGAGGGCAAACACCCTCTGAACAAACTTCTTTAAGAAAACCCCATGATAAGTTCACGTTAGGGTCTCCATAAGCTGGAAATGATTTGAAGGCCCTTAACTACTACAACAGCATATTTGTGCTCAGAACATGAGTAGCACAGAGCAAGTCCTACATGAAGATATCTATTTTGTATATTCCACAGTGGCCCATTTGTTCTTTATGTGGCATTGGG
>NW_024826137.1:0-1573 GCF_019175285.1 Sceloporus undulatus
GTTTTATTGTAGTTTGCTGCCTGACCAACACAGTTAGCCCTGGATATATCCTATTCACTAGTTAAGTTTAAGATTAAAAACACCCGTTCATCGGTGCTAATTGAAGCTGTCTAAAAAAGGATAATTGCTATTTAACAGGCAATGGAGGATTGCAGCTGGAGAAAGAACAGCTGGCCCTCCACATCCCACATGTGTGACTCATCCCAGTCTTCCACCTTATCTGCCCCCCAGCATGACAATTAAACTCTGAAAGAAAAGTTCCCATTGGAAACTACCTAGATCACCAATCATGTTTATTCAGTGCAAAGGTTCCTGGTGGAGAATCCCCACAACAAAGTGTTTTGTGTGAGGCAGGGGCTCAGTTAGGGGTTATTTATACAATGGAAATAACCCAGGATGAATTCGCGATGAATTCTCTGTTGTTCACATGCATCCCAAATGCACTCAGTTAAGTTTTTGGGGGGAGGGGGCTGCCAACCCCCCCCCCCCCCCAGTTATCCTGGTATAATTGATATTGGGCTTTTTCCTGAGTTTTTATAAAAGATTTGCATTGTTGGCTGTGTGAACAATGATGCAAATAGACCTGGGATAAAATTCTCCATGCCTTTAATGGATTTCGAATGCATTTGCATCATTAGATGTGGTTCCGTGGTGTGAATAACAAACTGGGGAATATGTGAATAAAGTGACATGGGCGCTTTACAGACTGCCCAAAAGGGCGGTCTGAAAAGTGCCGTCATTTGCAGCACGGAGGAGCCCCAGCGGCCAAACCGCGCGACTCCTCCACGCTGCAAAATGCAGCTTCTTCTTGTGGCGCGCTAATGACGTCACAAGGCGCCAATGGCACACTTGCAACATCATTAGTGCTACATGACGTGCGGACGCTAAGCATCCACTACGTCAAGATGGCGGCACCCGTGTAAAACGGGCACCGCCATTTTGTATGCGCCAAGTGCATACTAGGGTTAGGGGCGTCCGGAAAGGACGCCCCTTTCTAACTCTAGTATGTACTCGGCACGTACCAAGGTACCCGTGCGGAATGGGCTTTAGTTGCTTTCTTTACCTACTGAAAGTCCCAGATACCTGAGCATATCTGGTGAACATAAGACTGGTGAACACAAGGCTGAAAAACACTGGTAGAACCTAAATTGTAGAACCTTTTCCTCTGACACATTTGTTCTCTCTGTTGGTGAAGTGCTTCTGAGTGTTGATGGGCAACTTTAAACCCTTTTTTCTCTCCTTCTTATGGAATCTTTCCATTACCAGTCCAGCTGTGCCTTGCTATGGACCCGGGGTCTAAGTGCCTGCTCTAGAATGCCAAGTGCTGAAGCCAGGTTTGATTTAGGCACTATGGTCTACTTTCCATGAAAGAATATTAAAGTGACTAGTTAGAGGAAGGGAGGAGGAGACTTTTTGGGTGACAACTCTCAGAATCCCACAGTCTGTATGGTCCCTGCCAACTGTGGTAGATTCTGGGAGTCCTAGTCTAAAAGAAAGACATCTTCACTTCTGTCAATCCCAGTTCCGAAATATTTAAGAAAGTAAGATTTAAAAAATATTCATACATTATTTT
>NW_024826138.1:0-1573 GCF_019175285.1 Sceloporus undulatus
AGACAGGCATTTAAAACAGAAAGTTTTTAAAGAACATCCTGGGGTAGGGTATTGTTTTTATGTGTCTAATTTGAAACGCTTTTATCTTTTTAATTGTAATTTATTTCAAACAAACCTTTTGTAATATTGCAATAGTTTAATTCCATCTTAATTGTCACCTTTGTAAGTTTTTGCTTCTGGTGTGGCCCATCCTTGCTGTGTAGATTACACCTGGATCTTTATACACTGAAAAAGAATAATCAGGTGGAGGAAGGAGGGAAAACAGAAATTATGAGGAGGCAAGGTTTCCAGCATAGTTTTTTTAATTTTGTTTTTTAAATCAAATCAGTTCCTTTTCACAAAAAGGCAAAAATCTAGACATTCATACAGGCTCAGACAGGTTGCAATGTATGCCACCTTATAAGAGAAGCCTGTTATTTAAAATTTGAAAGCTTGTTCCTTTTAGGACCAAGAGCCGAAGCTTATTATAAAGAGTGTCCCCTGCTGATGCTCACGATTCCTGTATTTTGGGATATGGGCCCCTCCTAAAGAAATGTGTGCATCATGTAATTCATGTGTTGACAATATATTAATTTTTACAGAGAAATGCTTGACTCAGGGGCTAGACATGGTAGGAAAGGGGTGGCTTTCCAGCGGCTCTTTCTGCTAGCGCTTACACACTGGTGCTTACTGCTGGTCTGTTTAGGGTCTAAGTTAACGGAAATCAATCATTTAACTTGGTATTTAGGTAGAGCAGTTGCCAACCCTGCATGTCATGAATGCTGTCTGCCCTTTATTGCTAATTTGACAACCTGGCAGCAAAACCATTCTGGGCGGCTGTGTGTTGCCCATAGAACACCTGCCTTAGATGCTCTGCAACTGCGCAGCACGATATGATCCATCTTTACTGAGCACTAGGCACCACTGGACTCAGGTTCAATCTCAGCTCAGAGAGGAAGCTCCCCTCCCTCAGACTTTTCTCAAAAATGCTCCATTCTCAGTAGCCTTGCTCCATCTGGAAGCAGATGTCTCTTTGAAGGCCTCAAACAAGAGAGGAAAGCATAGTCCAGGGAGCCTGGTGCTTGCCCCCAAGTCCTTCTCTTCAGACATATTGAGCAGTTCCCTTGGCCTGTCATGACGGATACTGTTATATTTTTGTTTCAGCTCAAATAAAACTGGTATAGCGGGCTAAACAAAGATAAAATGATAAAGGGGTGTCAGCATGTAAAACCCTAAATGTCTTAAAGTATTATGACAGAATGAAAATGTATTCATGTGGATCTTAAAAGGTCATCAAGGAGAAAATATTTATTTATTTATGTAATTATTTGATTAATAGAGTACAATCCCTGATACTTCTGCTGGAGGTTGACCCTAGACTCATGCTGAAAGAACTTCTGAGGTTGCCGCTTTGAGAATCTAGTAGTCCTCCAGCCTGACTCTATGGTCACAATCTGTTGGAGGGTGGAGAGAGCCTTCCCTTGAAGCTTGTAAGACTCAAGGAAGCTCTTATGGGAAGATACAGGCTATCAGATAGTCTGGATTTATGCCCTAAGAGGGAGCATAGCATCTCTTCTTTTGTTCTAATGATTCA
>NW_024826139.1:0-1573 GCF_019175285.1 Sceloporus undulatus
TGCAGGGGTCTATGGATTGGTTTAGTTTCTTGCTTTTTCTCAGTTGTGGTGGTACAAGGGCTCACTACTATACTCTGCATTCGCCATACGCTAGAAAGAAGGAGGCTAAATTAAATGCTTTTTATCCTTAGTTTTTTGTGGATTTTGGGGACTATGTGGCCATATTCTAGAAGAGTTTCTTCCTGACGTTTCATCAGCATCTGTGGCTGGCATCTCTGAAGATGAACGTCAGAAGAAACTCTTCTAGAACTTGACCACATAACCCAAAAAACCCACAAAAAGCTATGGAAGCCGGCCATGAAAGCCTTCGACTTCACGCTTTTTATCCTGTCTCTCCAAGCAAGTGAGAAAGAATAATTCTCTCATTTCCCCTTGATCTGGGAACAGACCGTTAAAATTTCTCTCTTCATTTCTACACAGGAAAGTATATTGAGTAGATTTGAATGACAAACTGTGAGCGACTGTGGTTTGTAATTTATGCATTAGGCTGAATGAAATTGCTAAAGGCCCTGCCCCAGGTCCTAGGTTTTAGCTCACAAACCTCAGGACCTGAATTCACAACCCTATAAGAGAGATGGAGGAACACGAGAAAGTAGGCAACCAAAGTCCTATACATATTACCCAACCGTAGCAGTTTGGTGCCATGTTAACGGCTGTGGATCCATCCTACAGAAACCCGGGAATGGAGTGCTTAGAACTGGATACTTGGTAGAGAGCCCCAGTGCAGTCCTTCATGAGTTGCTATATACTTCTAAGTACTTCATGAAATAAGAATTCCCAGGGTTCTGTTGGACAGAGTCCTTTAAGTTTCATGGTATCTAAGTGCTAGATTTGGGCAATGGAGATACAACCCAGGTGCCAAAAATGACCCATAGCAATTCTGGACAGACTCATTCAGTCTCTGACTCTATTGGTGGAGGGCTATTTACACCAAGAAACCCATGGATCCTCAAGGGATCTCCAGTTTATTTATTTTATTTATATACATCCATCCTTTCTCCCAATATAGGGACTCAGGGTGTCTAACAATAAATTTAATATGTTACAAATTCAAAACAATGCAAAGGGATTAAAATTATAACTATTTTTAAAAATTAAACCATTTATATAATTACACCTCAAAAAAAACCATATACAATTTTACCTTGACCTCTGAACTGCAGTTCAAACCTTATCTCTGTTTTGCTTAGGATCCAGCCCTTGAGGCATCAGCATTTCCAGAAAGGAGAGAAAGTGGAAGAGTGAAATACGTTTTGTTTGGAGGAAGTGTCTATCCAGATTCTGTCCTGTAAAACTATTAGAGCCCCTTTGATGCTGTCTTTGATTCAGAACATATGATGTTTAAGGCATCTAGCACTTCTATCTCCATCTAATAAACCTTTGAATTCTTTCAAGCATTCTGTTTTCCTGGCTGCCCATCCCAAGAGTATGAAAAATAGCACCAGTCATGGAGATTCAGTCTTTTTCTTAATGGGGATACAGAGTGAAAGCCACAGGATCCCCACTCCTGACATAACATTTGGCTTAGTTCATTGCAGATATTTCACATACTTAATGTTAGAGCCAGACTGAG
>NW_024826140.1:0-1573 GCF_019175285.1 Sceloporus undulatus
AATATACAGGCAACGTTTGAAAGACCTCAAGGCACATGATATGGCTTATAAGCCCATCCTAATATTTAGAATTAGCATTCCCTGCTATGTTGGTCATTTCTGGTCATTCCTAGTCACCTACAGTGCCTTTTGCTATACTCCTGTTTCATACCCGATGGAGTAGATGATAACTACTAAAATTTGTAAATGCATGCCAGTTATAGTGATTGTATACACACACAGACTACACACACACACACACAGTACAAATGACGTGTGTGTGTGTGTTGTGTGCTTTCAAGTCATTTCCAAATTATGACAACCCTAAGGCAACCTATCATGAGTTTTGGGGGTTTTTTTTGGGGGGGGGTTTAAGATTTGTCCATAGGGGGGTTGCCTTCCTTTGAGAGAGTCTGACTCACCCAATATCACCCAGGGGGGTTCCATGGCCAAGCAGAGATTTGTACCCTGGTCTCCAAAGTCCTAGCGCTGTATTGGTGAACCTGTGGCATGTGTGCCCTTTCTGGCATGTGAAGCTGTTTTTGAGGGCACATGGCAGCCACAGGAAGTAGGGGCAGGGGCAGGGCGCACATGCTTGGCCTGGCTCCCTGTCATGGATCTGTTGCTTCAGGAGAACCAGGCAACAACACGGAGGGCTGGGGAGGTGCGCATGGCTGACCCAGCTATTTGCCATGGCTCGGTTCTCCTATGGACAACTGAGCCGCAAAAAGGAGGGGCTGTGCATGGGCCTTCTGGGCAGAAGTCCCACCCTGCATCTTGTCCTTTGCTATGCTATAGGATTCTGGGAACTGTAGTTTTCTGAGGTGTAATGAGGCCATCCCATATTGTTGTTGTTGTTGTTGTTGTTTTTGTGTGCCTCTAACTTATAGTGACCTTAAGGTGAATCTATCATGGCGTTTTCTTGGCAAGATTTCTTCAGAGAAGGTTTGCCATTGCCTTCCTCTGAGGCTGAGAGAGTGTGATTTGCCCAGGTCTCCTTGGGTTTCATGGCTGAGCTCGGATTCGAACCATGGTCTCCAGAATCACATGCTCAAACTGCTGGCTCTCTTTGTTCTTGATATTGTGCTGTGCCTTCTGTGCTTTATTATGCTTCTTGTTGTTGTTGTTGTTGTTGTTGTTGTGTGCCTCCAAGTCATTTCCAACTTCTGGGCCTGGTGCACCCTCTCTCCCTTCCAAGTGCTGGTTCCTGGCGACCCTAAGGTGAAAATATCATAGGGTAAGCTTCAACAGAGGGGGATTTCCATTGCCACCCTCCGAGGCTGAGAGAGCATGAAGTGTGTGTGGTGCCTTCAAGTTGTTTCTGACTTATAGTGACCCGAAAGTAAAACTATCGTGTAGTTTTCTTGGCAAGTTTTATCAGAGGGGGTTTTCCTATTGCTAGCCTGAGGCTGAGAGACTGTGCCTTGCCCCCCCCCCCAAGGCCCCCCCCCCAAAGGCCCCCCCCTGGGGGGCAGAAGGCCGGCCCCGGAAGCCCCCCCCCCCCCAAGTTCCTGGCCCTGGCACCTGGTGACACCCGGTGTGGGAATGCCACTGAGTTTGGGTACTTGATCTCTAAAAGGTTTGCCATCATCGT
>NW_024826141.1:0-1573 GCF_019175285.1 Sceloporus undulatus
GGCCACCGCCTGGGAACTGGTCTCTGCCCCACATTCCTTGACCCAGCTGGCCATCTCTGGGGGAAGGACGGCCAGGAACTGCTCCAGGAGCACCAGGTCCAGCATCTGACTCTTGGTGTGCCTTTCTGGCTTCAGCCACTGATGGCAAAGACTGGAGAGTCGGCTGCAAATCCCTCGGGGCCCCTCAGCCTCCTCATAGAGAAACTGCCTGAAGGACTGGCACTGACCCTCTGGACAGAGCGGCTTCTCCTCCTGACCCTCCTTCTTCATGGCTCCTCTTTCCCTGAACTCTCCTCTGCTCTGCACCTGAACAGAACAGGGAGGCTTTTTTGATTCGGGGCCAGCTGAGTCCTCCTTCTCCAGATTTTGAATGGTACTCCTAGGCAGACCCTGCCTAAGGCTGAAGCACTTCTTTTGTCTTCTCCCTCCTCAGGCAAAAGACTGGCCAAACTGCTACCAAATATCAAGACCTACAAAGAAACCAAGATGTTCAGTGAAGCACCCATTACGGACACTCTTTTAATGGTTTAAAATCAAACCCAAACTGGAAATTGACGCTTTTTTCTGTACAGAAGAGAATGGTTGTGACTGAAAGAGCGACTTTTCCTCCTCCCTTAGTCTGCCTTAAACAACTTTCCCTCTCTTTGCCTTCTCCTCTCCCTGTCTCTCCTCTTCCCTCTTTCAGCCAGTCTATTACATGTCTGCAAGTCACACTCTCTCAGCCTCAGGGGAAGGCAAGGACAAACCCCTTCTGAACAAATCTTGCCAAGAAAACCCCATGATAGATTTGCTAGAGGGTCGCCATAAGTAAAAAAATTACCTAAAGGCAAACAACACAACACATACACACATGTGGTAAATTCTATAGTATCTACTGAACCAGTTGAAAACATTTTGCTGCCAGACTAGGTGGTACCTCTCACACAATCATCATCATCGTCATCATCATCATCTTTTGTTTTGCTGTTATTGTTGTTGTTATTTTTAGTCTGCATTTTTCCCAGTTTGTGACTCAAAGTGTCATGCAACAAATTAAAATATACCTACACATGGTGTACCATTCCTGCTTTGCTGAGGAGGGACAGTGTTCTCCTGTGAATCTGAGGCAGCACCTCTCTGGATGAGGGATTACGAAAACTGTCCTGAGAGAGACGTTTCACAGGTTCAGGTGGATATGAGTCACTTTTTCTGTAGAGGAGACAAAATATCATGAGTCAAAGATAGAAGACAATATTTCACTACACTGTTAAAGCGCTATTATTGTGTTTTTGCTGCTATGGCTGCTTCCTGTGGCATTCTGGGATTTGTAGTTTAATGAGGCACAACAGCTCTCTGTGAAGCCTAAATTCCCTTTCCTAAACTACAAATCCCAGGATTCCGCAGGAGGCAGCCATAGCAGTAAAGATGGAATAATAGTGCTGTAACAGTGTAGTGCAGTATTGTTAGAGATAGGAATAGGTTGCTTCTTTTCTTGTCCAAAGAACAAAATCTTCATACCTCATAACAAGGCAAGGTTGGAGAAATGACTGGCTATGGCTCTGAAGCCAGATACAAAATGATTACTTCAGTGCTG
>NW_024826142.1:0-1573 GCF_019175285.1 Sceloporus undulatus
TAAGCTGCTTTTGAGAGAAGAGCAGAACAAGTTCATTTTTCTAGGACTTCACAAGGAACTACAGTTGGCCCTCCATTTTTGCAGGGGATCCATTCTGGACACACACACCCATGAAGACTCGCGCATATTCAAGCCTCACTGGCTTGAATGTTGAGTGCTGCCAGTCACACTCCCCATTAGAAATAGTGGAGGTAGCCCCTCCATGGATAGTCGAAGTCATAGATCTCAGATCTGTGAGTTAGGAGAGGTAACTGCAGTTAATATTACAAAGTATCTGGTATATAGACCCAATCTGAGAGTGTTGAATTACAACAATAAAAGCATATATGGCTATATGCCTCAGGTCCACACTATTCGGCAGACAGTTTCTCCTGGTATGAACCGGCCTGGACTCTGAGATCCTCTGGAGAAGCCATTCTCTCCATCCCAACACCTTTACAAACATGGTTGCTGGGGACACGAGAGAGGGCCTTCTCGGTGGCTGTCCCTAGACTCTGGAAGTCCCTGCCCAGGGAGATCAGAATGGCTCCCTCCTTGATGGCTTTCTGCCGACAGGTGAAGACCTACCTGTTCAAACAGACATTTAAGAAATTCCTATAAAGACAGGCTGGGATATTGGACCATTTTAAAAATTTGATACAGTTTCTCTCTCTCTCTCTCTCTCTCCCCACACACACATAGTTTTATCTTTTAAAAATATTTTTATTCTTTTAATAACTATCTGTTTTAATACTGTAATAATTTAATTCCTTTTTAATTTACTTTTTTAAAAAAAATGTTTTTAATTGTACTGTTTTTAATGCTGTGAAGCTGCTCTGAGTCTCAGTCCTGGGAAAAGAGCGGGATGCAAACAAATATAATAAATAAAACAAAGGGTCTGGGATATCAATGCGCAATTAGATATAGCCTAGTTGGATGGCTGTAAATCTCTAAAGTGGTTATCTAAAAATAAAACGGTATTTGGTCTTGAAAAATATCTTAGGTCACACCTAACACAGGACCAGAGAACAGCTTTGACTAGAACCAGATTTGAACAAATGAACTCCATGGTAAGAACAGGGCAATTCCAAAAAATACCTTACCACAAAAGAATATGTATTTGTGGTGCTTCAGCTGTAGAGGACATTACACATATTATGTTTGGTAGTTGTTTATATGATTAGGAGAGATCCCTTTACTTACAACCATTTTTGATTAACATGACCAACTGGGATCCCACTGTTAAATTGTCCCATCTCCTTTCTGGAAAGAATTTACACCTAGTGTGATGTATTGCAAAATTTATTAGACTCATAGAATCATAGAGTTGGAAGAGACCACAAGGGCCATCCAGTCCAAGCCCTGCCGTGCAGGAACTCTCAATCAAAGCATCTCCGACAGATGGCCATCCAGTCTCTGCTTAAAGATTTCCAAGAAGAGAAACTCCACTACACTCTGAGGGAGTATGTTCCACTGTCGAACAGCCCTTACTGTCAGGAAGTTCCTCCTAATGTTGGGGTGGAATGTCTTTTGCTGTAGCTTGCATCCATTGTTCCAGGTCCTGTTCTCTGAAGCAGCAGAAAACAAGCTTGTT
>NW_024826143.1:0-1573 GCF_019175285.1 Sceloporus undulatus
GGGGGAGAAATTATGAAGTGCAGCTGGTCCAGCAATGATAGTGCAAGGTTTATTTTTAACATCTGTCTTAAGCTAAACAAGTTACATCCAATTCAAATGTTGTTTCTTACCTTTACATTCACTTCCCCACCCCCACTAGTCTCTCATGTAGATAAGCCAATGTGTGTGTAAGGGCTTTAGAGAGGCCATGTGGGGACTGGAGACTGAAGTGGACTGGAAAAAGGAGAAATGTTAACTACAGGAGCCACTCTGAGGTGAAGAACTCTTTGCAAGCTTCAACCCTGAATGCTGCCTTCCCTACACAGCTTCAAATCATCCCGGATTCGCCCCTTTTCACTTGCTGCCCCTCACTCCTGGAACCTTCTTCCCCCACAAGCAAGAGCCATCACTTCTTTAACCAGCTTCAAAACGGAATTGAAAACCATCCTGTTCAGAGAAGCCTTTCCTGGCATTGCATAATTGTCGCTTACTATTTGATGTTCTTTTGGTGCCTGTTTATCAAACCTTTTCCTGTATTGCTATGTACTGTATATGTATTATCCTACTTGAGAGTATGTATTTTCCCTGGAAGAAGATTAACCATCCATTATGAAGCCAAGCCCTCCCTCCAGTCCATCTGCCTTGGTCCAGGCCTTGGAGGTAGAGAGGAACTGCTGGATCTCTTACCTTTTCCCTCCACCACTCCCTTCTCCTTCTGTGTCATGCCTTTTTAGATTGTAAGCCCGAGGGCAGAGAACCGTCTAAATAAAAAGATTGTATGTACAGCGCTGTGAAAATTTACAGCGCTTTATAAATAAAGGTTATTAATAATAATAATAATCCCCCCCTCCATACGTGCAGACATTGTTTTTTCTGCCACTTCTTTTCTTGGACTTTCCAACAAAATAAAGCAGGAGCAGTAAAGCAGCTTTAGCCTGCCAGCCAAGTCCCAAACAGCTTAAGCAGCATCCCAGTTTGGAAACCTGCTTTTTCTTGCTGCTTCTCCCCACTGTCACATGCTCACATTCTTCCCTCCAGCCATTCAATTTCAGCTCGGGACAAACCCCGTTCAATTTCTCAAAACTGGTAAAACTAGCATGTCCCATCACTCTGGGGCTATACCCCTCTCTGCCCCTACAAAGTACTGAGGGACATTATTAACTGTGGAGAAAAGTGAGAAGAAGGCTATGCCCTCTCTGCCCCAGCAAGAAAAGATTGAAAGTCCTTTCTCACTATGGAGAAATGTGGAAAGCTGTGTGTGCTCCTCTTTGCCCCAGTAAAGAAGGGTTGAGAGTTCTTCTCACCAGGAAGAAAAGTGAGAAGCCAGCTACCCCACTCTCCATCCTGATGAAAGACTGAGAGTCCTCCCTCACCAGGGAAAAGCTTCTCCCTTTGCACTCAATGACCTTGGGAGCAGCAACTGAGCAGCTGGCTGAGCAGTGACTGAGAAGCCTCTCACTTGTGCCAGAGTTGCAGCAAAGTCTGCATGGGTGAAAGGCTTCTCAGTCACTGCTTAACCTACTGCTTGCTTGCTGCTCCTTTGTATCCAAGCACCCTGGGAGCAGCAACTGAGCAGCCAGCCATCCTTCTTTCC
>NW_024826144.1:0-1573 GCF_019175285.1 Sceloporus undulatus
GTGGAAAAGCGGGATAGAAATAAAGATTATTATTATTATTATTATTAAAGGCTGGGGAGATATACAGAGATTCCCAAACTTTGAATCCTCCAGGTGTTTTGGACTTCAACTCCCAGAAGCCCTAGCCAGTTTGGACAGCAGTCAGGAATGCTGGGATCTGAAGTCCAAGACGTCTGGAAGACTAGGGTTTGGGAACCACTAGACTTGTGTATTGCCAGTTATTTCACCAAGGAACAGATCACATCACCTCTCCATTCCTGTTTTCTTTCCACACTTCTTCTCTTTCATGCCTCTTCTCTGTTTAGCAAGTCTGTTTCTTACTAGCTGTTCTGGTGAAGGATTTGAACATATTTATTTATTTATGTACAGTAGGCCCTTGATATCCGCTAGGGTTTGGTTCCAAGATCCCCCATGGATACCAAAATCCATAGATACTCAAATCCCATTAAATACAACGGGGTAATAAAATGGTGTCCCTTATATAAAATGGCAAAAAATCAAAGATTGCTTTTTGGAATTTATATATATTTTCAAATATTTTCAAATTGTAGATGGCTGAATCTGTGGCTAAGGAATCCGTGGATACAGAGGGCTGACTGTATTGCAATTTATCCTGTGTACCTTGGATCCTTTTTTGGGAGAAAAGTGCGTTAAAATTAAATTGTTTGCTGTAGGTAGGTTTTTATCTGTATCTTATTTGATGACTATGTAAGGCACCGTGTAAAATTTACAGTGCTATATAAATAAACTTTAATAATAAATAAATAAATAAATAAATAAATAAATAAATATTTTACACTACCCATTTTCCAAGAGGTTTGGGGCACTTTCCAACAACATTGAAACATTTAATATTTGAAATATCTATAACAAAAAGGGACACACACACACAGTAATAAAAAGGGAGAATGACGCTTGTACACATCCCTTGCTATCAAATGCATGTGTGAATAACAATAAAAAAGACTTACACTATTTTCAAGAGTTTCAGGCATAGGTAGGCCTTTTCTTGTTGTTACAGGATTTTATGTTGACTCCAACTCACGGCAACCCTATCACAGGGTTTTCCTGGTAAGACTTATTCAGGTTTCCCATTGCCTTATTTTAAGGCTGAGGGAGTGTGACTTGCCCAAGGCTACCCAGTGGGTTTCCATGGCTGAACATGAGGCTATTGTGTACATTGCTGAAGATTTTTACAAGTTCACATCAATTGTTAATTGTCTTCACTTTCATGTGCAAATTTGTGTCTATTTGCACCTACTTATCCTCCCTCTGCCAAAAATGCATGTGAAGCCACACATGCAATAATCTACATTTCTGCACATCTCCGCAAAGTGCTTTTTCTGCAGAGTTTAAGGAGTTTTTCATGCAAAAAGCCTGAACTCCTGTGAATTGAGTGTGGCCAGATCTCATTCTACTTGACTGGAATCAGGAGTATTTTAACTGTGTAGACTAGCCCAGGAATTCAAATCCAGGTCTCCTGGAGTCCTAGTCCAGCACTGAAACCACTGTACTTCCTCGGCTCTTTACTAAGATCCAAAACACACTGCAGAAATAATCTAGTTTGAGACTG
>NW_024826145.1:0-1572 GCF_019175285.1 Sceloporus undulatus
AATGCAACTGTCCAATTATCTTGTTGAGGAGCATGAAGCAAATGGGCCTCCTCCCTTCCTGGTTGGACAGGTGTGTTCTTCTTCACTCTTCCAACGTCCTCCTAACCTGGAAGGAGGCACAAGGATCTGGGTGTCCCCCGGCTTTGGAGAAGAAGGAGATCCCTGCCAGGTGGACCGTCATAGTCCGGGGTGCCGTGTCAAGATCTCTCAGCCAAACTAAGAACCTGAGGACAGTTTGGGATTGAATAGGCCTGTGGGCCTGCATATTAACCACCTTGAAGAAGACCTGTAGCTTTGCCATGGCTCTGTTGTAGGCTCTGAGGGTGGCTGGGGCCACCGATGTCAGGATACCCTGCATCACAGCAGCTTGCCAACCTCCCACAGCTCCTCTGGGAAAGGCATGGGTAAGGGGTCTGCCTCGGGTGCCAGAAGGAGGAACCTGGATTCCTGAAAACGGGAAAGAGAATCTGCCACATTATTTTCTAAACCTGGGACAAAATGGGCCTTGAAGGTGATATTCCACTGCAGGCAGCAGAGCACAAAAAATCTGACGAGCTGCATGACCCCCTCTGATTTGGAGCTCTGGTGGTTGAGGATGTTTACAACTGCTTGGTTGTCGCACCAAAAGCATACAGCCTTGTTGGTGAAAGCCTCATCCCACAAATGAATAGCGATCACGATGGGAAAGAGCTCCAGGAAGGTAAGGTTGCAGAGGATGCTGCTGTCGGCCCATTGCTCAGGCCAGCTCTGAGCACACCAGTGCCCTTGGAAGTAAATGCCAAAACCCAAACTGCCAGCCGCGTCACAGTGTACCTGGAGGCCCTGGCCAAGGTCCCAGGAGCGCTGCCAGAGGGAAACCCCATTAAAATGGCTGAGGAAGCCCTCCCACACTGCCAGGTCTTGCTTGACACCCTGGGTGAGGCGGACGTGATGATGGGCGGCCTTAACCCCAGTGGTGATCCTGGCCAGCCTGGCGCAGAAGGCCCTGCCTGGAGATACCACCCTACAGGCGAAATTGAGATGGCCAAGCAAGGACTGGATGTCCTTTAAAGTACAGTTAGCCTGTACCTGATTTTGTTATGGAGCGCCTCCAGTTTGTCAGGGGGGAGCCGTGATACCTCAGCCGCGGAGTCGAGCTGGATGCCTAAGTACGTGAGGGATGTGGTGGGGCCTTCCATCTTATCAGGGGCCAAAGGCACACCCAGCTCCTGAGCCAGGTCCTGGAAGGTTGACAAAAGTCTTTCGCACGTGTCAGAATGGGCCTCGCCCATGAAAAGGAAATAATCTAGATAGTGGGTGACCAGGGGGGAGGTGCGTGGGGTGCATCTAAATTGTATTAAAAATGTGGGTTGAGTCCACTCTAAGTGTCATGGTGCCATCCTACAGAATGCTGGAAATTTTAGTTTTGTGAGGCATCGCCCCTCTTTGTCAGTGACAGTGAAAAACCTTGTGAAACAACAAATACCAGGATTTATAATCAAATCCTGGGATTTGACTACTAGGATTTATAGTCATAAGTCAAAGCCAAAGTGATTGCGGTTAACAACAACAATGTGCTTATTCTGTATACTG
>NW_024826146.1:0-1572 GCF_019175285.1 Sceloporus undulatus
AATTGTGTCCAAAGGAGGTTGACCAAAATGGTGGTGGGCCTAGAAACCATGAAGTCCTAGGAGGAGAGACTTGGGGAGCTGGGGATGTTTAGCCTGGAGAAGAGAAGGTTAAGAAGTGATATGATAGAGCCCTGTTTCAATACTTGAAAGGATGTCATATTGAGGAGGGAGCAAGCTTGTTTTCTGCTGCTCCAGAGAATAGGACACAATGGAGCAATGGATGCAATCTACAGGAAAAGAGATTCCAGCTTAACATTAGGAAGAAGGCCCGATACAGATGGGCAAAAGCGCTGAGTGTCCCATGCTCACACACCTCCTGCTTCTGCCTGGGCCCCATAGTTGTGCACACCCATTCAGACAGTACACATGTGGATGACGTCCCTTTGGTGCGGCACCCAAAAGGGCTGCACCAAAGGGTGTGTGATCAAGCTGCCCTATGGCACCTGTTCAGTGGCACAAAAAGGAGTCAGAAAAACCGGCCACTTTTTGTGCTCTGCAGAGGCTGGATCGGTGCCGCTGCATGCATTTGCACCAGTCCGGGGCAGAAAGAAGCGGTGTCTTGCAGCCCCTTCCTGCCCATCTGTACCAGTAAGGGCTGTTCAACAGTGGAACACACTCCCTCAATGGAATCTGGTGGAGTCTCCTTCTTTGGAGGTCTTTAAACAGAAGCTGGATCTGTCGATGGGGATGCTTTGATGGAGAGTTCCTGCATGGCAGAAGGGGGTTGGACTGGATGACCCTTGGAGTCTCTTCCACTTCTGTGATTCTGTGATTCTATGCTACTGGTATTTTCTATACAGTATTCTCTTGGAACTCAGAGCCCCATACCAGGGCAGTCAATTTCCAAATAATCTAATCTGGGCCTACGATGTGACCCTATTGCCCACCTGCCTTTGCAAGGGAGATTCACATACACACACATTGAATTCCTCCAGCCACACACCTACCCCCCCCCCTTTACCAAGGTTTTTGGGAGGGCGGCCCTGCCTGTCGGAACCCAAAGAGAAGACGGGATGTTTGCACAGATGGGGCACAGGAGCAAGTAGGATGGTGCCAGCCGTGCCCCTCCAAAATGGCAAGGGTCCCCTTCTCAGGTGTTTCCATCAAAGGCCTTTCCTGGAAGCCCCTGAGAGAGGGGGCTTACCCTTTCAGAGGGGCATAGCTGGCACCCAGACATGCCATGCTCCTCTATGGGGCAGACATCCCTGCCTCAAAATGCCCCCCGTTGCTCCTGCAATCAGAATGAGCCTCCTTGGCATTCAGGAGAGGAGCTGCTCTGCCAAGAGAGAAGAGAGAGATTGCCAAGGCAACCTGGTCCGTGGCACACGCTGCATTCGGAGCCACCCTCGTCCTCCCAAACCCTGACAAATCCATAGCCAAGGAAATGCACAACCTGTTCTATGCAGGCTTTATTGCCTTGTTTTCCCATTCCTGAGCTGGCCATCCTTCTCAGCCGCAAAGGAGGCTGCTCTGTCCTTGTTGCTGTTGTCGCTTTCTCTTGCATTATTTAAAAAGGTGAACCTGGGAACTAACAACAACCCTCCGGCTGGAAAGGGAAGGCCACCCCTGGAG
>NW_024826147.1:0-1572 GCF_019175285.1 Sceloporus undulatus
GAAACAACATGGGGGTATCTCTGGGGGAGGGGGTGTGTCTGGGGGGGAGAAGAGACGAAGAGGCCAAATACAAGAGGAGGGAGATGGGGGAAACAACTGACACCCCCCTGGCAACCTGGGAACTTGGCTTGAAGGCCCACAGGATTATGCACCCCCACACATACATACCTTTCCCTTCACAACAACCTTGTGGAGAAGGACCAGTAGAGAGACCCTCAGCCCCAGAAAGAATGTCCTCCTAGGGGGCCTTGGACTCCCCTCAAAGATATCTAGGTTAAAGGAAGAGAATGAAGGAGTGAAAGTGCCAAGGGAAGAGAAGCATAGAGGGACAGTTAAAGGGGGGAGGGAATCTGGGACATGACTCAGGCATCTTCCCCCAGGAACTCAATATTAGAGCCTTCCACCCCTCACTGTGATGCTTTAAATGACCATTTCATAGATAACATCTCTCAGATAAGAGCTGAATTGGACACTGGCGTTATTGGAGAGGCTATGGATGAGGTGTCCAGTGACTCACTGAATATGCTGTTTAAATGACACATGTATCTTAAGAGGCCAGAAGCTGCACCAAAGCTACCCCCCCCCCAGTCCATAGGACTGGAGCATGGCTTTGGTGTCGCTTCTGGTATCTTAGGACGCATGCAACATTTAAACAGCATACCTCCAAAGTGATCCGAAGAAGATTTATTTTGGCCTGTCTGTTCAGGCCCTTAAGTTGTTTAAAAGAAGCGGAGGCACGGCCACTTCTGAAAAAGCCCTCCCTAGATCCCTTGGACGTGAACAATTAAAGACTGGTCCCCCATCTTCCATTTCTAAACAAGGTGGTTGAGAGGGCAGTTGCTCTTCAACTCTAAGCAATCTTGGATGAAACAGATTGTCTAGACCCATTTCAAACTGGATTCAGGACCAGATATGGAGTCGAGACTGCTATGGTCACCTTAGTAGATGATCTCCACTTGAGTACTGATGGGGAAGTGTGACTTTGCTGGTGTTTTTGGACCTCTCAGTGGCTTTCAGAACCATCAATCATGGTATCCTTCTGGAACGCCTGAGGGAATTGGACATCAGGGGCAATGCAATGCAATGGTTCTGGTCCTATTTCTTCAGTACATTCCAGATGGTGATGCTTGGGGACAGTTGGTCCTCTAAGAGGGAGATTAAATCTGGTGTTCTCCAGGGTGCCATCCTGTCCCAAATGCTGTTTAAGATAAACATGAAACTGCTGGAAGAGATCATCTGGAGGCATGGAGTGGGGTGCTATCAGTACGCTGATGACACCCAACTATATCTCTTCATGCCCCAGACCTCAGTGTCAACTAAGGAAGGCATCTCCCCTCTGAATGAATGTCTTGAGAAAGTAATGGGCTGGGTGAGGAAAAACAGAATGAAGCTGAATCCAGATGAGACGGAGCTGCTTGTTGTTGAAGATCCTAATCTAGATATGGAGGTTTGTCGCCTGCGATCCATCTGTGGATGGGGTCACACTTCCCCTAAAGGACTGTGTTTGCAGTTTGGGGGTGCTCCTGGATCCTGGATCCATTGCTCCAGATGTTGGCTCAGATAGATACGATG
>NW_024826148.1:0-1206 GCF_019175285.1 Sceloporus undulatus
TTAAATACCTGATCAATTTAAACTGAGGATGTCAGGGATCCCTAGCCCTGCAAACATAGCATGTTTCCTAGCACTGGTCTTTGCAGACTACCCTTCTTCATTAGGAATGGGAATTCATGAAGGTTGCAGCGATTCAGCTGCTCATTAACATGTTCTGCATATGTTCAGAGGCTCTCAAAACATTTCTGGTTAAGAATACTCCACCCTTGATTTACTGACTGGTCTGTATAGCTATCTACGTATTGTGGATACATGTGAAATCTCCTTTAATTGAAACACATAATTTTTAAATTAAACTTCAGCATTTGAAGAGTAAGTGAAGTGCAGATGTACATCTACAGCCCAACATATAATAGATATCCACGGGGAATAAAACTCTAATGTTCAATTCAGATATGATATTTTCACACTACACCAAGGCACCTAAAATACAGTATATAAATGCAACAGAACAACCACATACTCTGATCCTGTATGGTAAGATACACATAAAATGAGATTTTTCAAGAGGCTGTTGCTGCATCTAATTCAGCATTAGATTTCAATACTAAGTATACAGTCACACTACGAAAGATTCTGGAGCAGATCATTAAACAGAGGGTCTGTGAACATCTAGAAGGCAATTCCATAATCACAAAAAGTCAACATGGATTTCAGAGAAACAAGTTATGCCAGACAAATCTAATCTCTTTTTTAAATAAAATTACCATCTTGGTAAATGAAGGGAATGCTGTGGATATAGTATATCTTGAATTCAGTAAGGCCTTTGACAAGGTTCCCCATGACATTCTTGCAAACAAGCTAGTAAACTGTGGGCTAGACAAAGTACCTGTAACTGTTACATGGATTTGTAATTGGTTGACTGGCTGAACCCAAAGGGTGCTCAAAAATGACTCCTTTTCATCCTGGAGAGAAGTGACCAGTGGGGTCCCACAGGGCTCTGTCCTAGGCCCAGTGCTATTCAACATCTTTATCAATGACTTGGATGACAGACTTGGGGGCATACTTATCAAATTTGCCGATGACACCAAATTAGGAGGAGTAGCAAATACCCTAGAGGACAGGATCAAAATTCAAAATGACCCCAATAGACTAGAAAGCTGGTCCAAAGCTAACAAAATGAAATTCAACAGGGAGAAATGTAAGGTACTGCACTTAGGGCAGAAAAATGAAATGCACAGATATAGGATGGGGGACACCTGTCTG
>NW_024826148.1:1306-1572 GCF_019175285.1 Sceloporus undulatus
ACGGAACGAGTGAGGGACGGGTGTGTGCGGTAAAATCCGTCCCCCACTCGTTTCCGTTTCCTGCCGGGCTGGGCCGAGAACCCGGTGCGATAAACTTCCATGTGTGAAAGGGATCTGGGAGTCCAAGTAGACCACAAATTGAACATGAGTCAACAGTGCGATGCAGCATCTAAAAAGGCCAATGCAATTTTAGGTTGCATCAATAAAAGTACATTGTCTACTAGATCAAGGGAAGTAATAGTGCCACTGTATTCTGCTCTGGTCAG
>NW_024826149.1:0-1572 GCF_019175285.1 Sceloporus undulatus
TGAGGCCAAGGTGACAGTTAAGGAGGGAGGGGCCTCTTCCTTCAGGCTGTCCCTGATGTTGCTGAGAGACAACTTCCAGGCAAATTTGCAAAAAATATTTGAAGACCATCCTGTAGACTCTTCTCCTACTGCACTTTGGCAACATATCAAAAACAACATTCTGCAGAAGAATCCTTAGGATTCTCCCTCAAGAAAAATCAAGACTGGTTTGATGAAAACAACCAAGAGATCCAGGAGCTGTTGGCAAAGAAGATAACTTGTCACCAGGCACAACTCGCTCAGCCATCTTGCCATGTAAAAAAAAGTAGTCTTTCACCTTACATGTAGTCAACTCCAACAAAAACTCTGCGACATTCAGAACAAGTGGTGGATCAATTTAGCAGAAAAGATAAACCTTGTGCAGATCTGGGTGATTCCAGAGGATTTTACGAAGCTCTCAAAGCAGTGTTTGGACCTACATATCAGGTCCAAAGCTCCCTATACAGTACAGATGGTCAAACACTAATCACAGATAAAGCTTCTATTCTGAACCAATAGGCTGAACATTTCCAAAGCCTCTTTAGTGCCAACCAAGTAGTCCAAGACTCAGCTAGTCAACATATGACACAACAATCAATGAAAAATGAATTGGACATAGCTCCCACTTTGGAAGAAACCCTCAAGGCCATACAGGAGATGAAAAAAGGTAAGGCAGCTGAGATTGATAGAATTCCATCTGAATCTTGGAAATACGGAGGTCATGTACTCCATGCTAAATTCCACGAGCTCCTTGTGAATTGATGGGGAAAAGGTGAACTGCCATCAGATCTATGAGATGCAGTCATCACCACCCTGTATAAGAAAAAAAGAGCAAAATCCGATTGCTCAAACTATCGAGGTATAACACTGCTCTCCATTGCTGGAAAAATCCTTGCAAGGATACTCCTGAACAGATTAGTCCCTACTATTGCAGAAGAACTTCTCCAGGAAAGCCAATGTGGCTTTAGAGTTAATAGGAGCACTACAGATATGGTATTTGCTCTTAGACAACTGCAAGAGAAATGTAGAGAGCAAAATAAAGGACTCTATGTAACATTTGTTGACCTCACCAAAGCCTTCGACACTGTGAGTAGAAAGGGTCTGTGGCAGATCCTGGAACGACTAGGATACCCCCCCCAAATTCCTCAAAATGATTATCCTGCTACATGAAGGCCAGCAAGGGTAAGTCAGATATGGTGACGCTCTCTCAGAGCCCTTTCTAATAACTAATGGTGTGAAACTAATGGTGAGAGCCGTGCCTCCTTTTTTGCCCACGGACTAAGTTTGGAGGACTCCTGCTTTGCCATCGCCAGCTCCACAGCAGCTCCGGAGGCCCTGAATTCGGACCACCTGGGAGGAGGGCGAAGAGAGGGGCGTGCCGGGGCAGCGGCACGCTCAAAAGCCGGCTTGCTGGTCTTCTCCTTCGCCACGCCTCCTTTTTTGCCACCGGACCTTGGGCTGGGAGTTGTGTTGTTCCAGGGCGGCTCTCTTTGGGGTGTCGGAGGTGCGCATCTGCGCACCGCCCCAGAGAGGCCGCCCACGGACTAAGTTTGG
>NW_024826150.1:0-1572 GCF_019175285.1 Sceloporus undulatus
TAATTTTTATTCCTAGATATTTAATTGTATCTTTTACCTTTATATCTCTCTTTCCATCCTTTACAAATTCCTGTTCTTCCGTTTTTGGATAATTGAACAACATTAGCTCTGATTTATTCCAATTGACTCTTAGTCCTGTCATTTGTCCAAACTCCTTTAAATGGTTTTTCACATTATTCATTTTTTCCAAGGGGTCTCTAATTGTTAATAGAGTATCATCTGCAAATAAACTTATCTTATTCAATTTTCTCATCCCAATTCCCTCCAGATTTTTATCCTCCCTAATAATATTTGCTAATATTTCAATAATTATTGCAAATAAAACAGGGGAAAGAGGGCATCCTTGCCTTGTTCCTCTAGAAATTGAAATTTGTTCTGTTATTCCATCATTTATTGTTACTACTGCTGGATTATTTAAATATAACTGATCTATCAATCCTCTAAACTTTTCTCCCATACCTAATTTCTTTAACATTCCACACAATCAAAAGCTTTATAAATATCTAATGCCATTATTCCTGCTTTCTGCTTCCTTTTCTCTATTATATTTATTTTATTCAGTACTCTTCCTATTAAATTTGACATTTATCTTCCTTGCACAAATCCACATTGATCATTTTGAATATATTTATATAAAAACTTATTCATTCTTTTTGCCATTATGGCTGTTAATATTTTAGCATCCTGATTGATAAGGGATATAGGTCTGTATGAGCCTGGGTCTGACAAATCTTTATCCGGTTTTGGAATCAATATTATCATTGAGTGGTCCCATGATGGTGGGATCCTTTCTCCATTTAAAATTTTATTATATAACACTTCTAATTTAGGTATTAAAACCATTTTAAAAGTTTTATAATATTCTGGTCCTAATCCATCCATTCCTGGTGATTTCCCTCCTTTTAATTTATCTATCACTTCTTCAATTTCTTTTTTCGAAACTGGTTGTTCCATTATTTCTTTATCCTCTTCTTCTATCTTTGTTCTCCAATTTTTCTCTATATATTCCTCAATTTTGTCAGTTGAACTATCCCCTGCTGTATATAAATCTTTGTAGTATTCTTCAAATATCCTTATCTTTTCTTTCATCAGCATACATTTTCCCCCTGTTTTGTCCTTTATAACCCCTATCAGATTTTTCTTTTTTTGTGTTAATCTTGCTAACATTTTTGAATTTTTGTTACTATATTAAAAAAACTCCCTCCGTAAATATATCAGATTTTTCTGGATCTGATCTATTTCTATCTTCTCTAATTCCTTTCTTTTTGCTTGCAGTTATATATATATATATATATTTACTTCTATTCTTTATATAATCCTTATTTAATTTTTCAATTTCCGTTTCCAGTTTGATTTTCCTCTCTTCCTTTTGTCTCCTTACCTTGCATGTTTCCCTAATACAAATCCCTCTTGCCACTGCTTTCATGGTATCCCATAATAAAGCTTGAGAAATCTCTTTATTATTAATATTCCATATAACCTGCCATTCTTCCTCTATTTTATTCACTATTTCTTTATTATTAAATATGCTAGTGTCTAACCTCCATCTTTTTGCTTCTCTATAATCTTTTT
>NW_024826151.1:0-981 GCF_019175285.1 Sceloporus undulatus
TTATGGCTGGGAATGGAGCTGATGAGAGAAGAAAGGGTCAATTTTCTACAAATGCAGAACTTCTGTACATTAATGAGTCCAGTGTGTTGAAACAAAACAGAACTTTATTGAGAACACATATTCAGAAATTCAGCGTTTCCGTCAGAACTGCCCTCCCCAAGTCAAACAATACATCAAATAACAAAAACCTAAATCACCCTCATCCAAACCTAGTCCCCACCTCCAATTCCCACAGTCTATGCTCCACAGGTAAGAAGGCCACCTTTGCCATTCCCAGAAACTAGCCCCTTCTTTTAATCCCTCCCCCCAACTGACTTCAGCCAACATCCCAAACATTGCAAAAGCTATCATTCCCATAACTATTCCAACCAGCTGCAACAAATCCCACCCCTCTCTCTAGCTAACCTATTCCACACCCCATAATCCCCAGTAAAATTTATAAACTAAAGCAATGGTCTATACTAATAGCAATTAAAACCTAAATGTAACAAAATAAAATTGAAAAACAGAAAAACATATGGGCAGACAAACCTAACACTAAATCACAAGGGCCTTTCCTTATTACCACAAGATTAAAAATATATTCTTTGTATTCCTTATTGACAAAAATAATGTTAGTTCATTTCTGGGATTTGTGTGGCTTCTCTCCGTTGTGGACTCTCTGATGTCTCACTAGGTGTGACTTTGTAGAAAAGCATTTCCCACAATGCTGGCATTTGTATGGCTTCTCTCCTGTGTGGACTCTCTGATGTGTCACTAGGTGTGACCTCCGAGAAAAACATTTCCCACAATGCTGGCGTTTGTATGGCTTCTCTCCTGTGTGGACTCTCTGATGTATCACTAGCTGCGCCTTTGAAGAATAACATTTCTCACAATGCTGGCATTTGTATGGTTTCTCTCCTGTGTGGACTCTCCGATGTGTCACTAGGTGTGGCATCCTGGAAAAACATTTCCCACAATGCTGGCATTTGTATGGCTTCT
>NW_024826151.1:1081-1572 GCF_019175285.1 Sceloporus undulatus
TGTATGGCTTCTCTCCTGTGTGGACTCTCCGATGCATGACTAAGACTGACTTGTAAGCAAAATATTTCCCACAGTGCTGGCATTTATGTGACTTCTTTCTTCTGTGGATTCTCTCGTGACTGATAAATTCTTCTGTAAAGAGGACAATAACAGACAAAACTCAATCTCAGTGTTAAGAGGGGAAAGTGTTATCCCAAGATTTAGCCCCACGTTCACCCCTCCCTATTTGAGATTGAATTAATAAAGTTGGTGTGAGTCACCTGAACATGACCCTGTTCTGGATGTCCCCAAATCCAGATAATGATTGTAGCTCATAGGAGCTACAAAGAAGAGATTGAAAGGGAACTGCCATGAGGAAATCAGTAGAAGCAGATAGTCAGGCCGTTGAAAAATATTCCATTAAATATCTGTAAAACTAGTTTAATTGAAAAGTGGCATCATTTCCTGTGAGACTGCCATAGAGTGTTGAGTCAGAGCACATGGCATGATGC
>NW_024826152.1:0-1572 GCF_019175285.1 Sceloporus undulatus
CCTGGAACCGGCAAGAGGAAAGACCCACCGGAAGTTAAAATTGGAATCTGGGGGTCTTGCGATGGAATTCAGGACTGAGTAGTCACACCAGACCCATTCGCACTGAGATCGAACAGATCGAACAGAGCCCCAATCCAAGGATACTGCCAATCCCCTTATCAGCGCACTGGCCAACACGCTCCAAAAAGAGGATCCAGTACGCATTCAGTTCGGCATCTCGCGCATTCACGTGTGTTCGGATTGGGCCATTCGAATGATGGTATGATCGTATTGTGCGAAATAACGTTAATTCGAACCTCCCAGTGCTGAAGTCCCCCAGTTCAAGACTCATCTGATAAGGGCCCAGGATTAGGATTGGCTTGGCAAGAAATACTGCAGCACCCAAAGACACAAAGAACATCATCCTCCTGGTGAGATACGCAGGTGACATATGCCTCCTTTGGGCCGATGCAGAGTTGGGCATCCCCTTCCTCCCTCTGCATCAAATAAAGCCCCCTGGACCTAGCATAGATTCACTGCAGCTCCCGTACACAAGAGATACTCCATGCCTTCTTGGAGTGGTGGGGGATTAGTGAATGGGGAATTGGAGAGGGCCCTGGTTATGTCCCCATAGCTAGATGTGAAATGGTTGCATCATTTGTTGAAACCTCCTGACCTCCCTAGTGACCCTCAGAGGAAGATGCCTTCATTTTGCTTCTCACTACATAAACACAGCTGCATGCTTCTTCAATACCTCACACCCAACACTCTCACTAGGCATGGAATGGCCATGTGGGATTGCTTCCACAATTCTATGGTAGGACCTGTGTCAGTGAATTGCCAGTTTTAGCCTGATCCCACTTGTAGCAACACTGGAGAATAGAGGCCCAATGTTTGTGAAGAATACTAATAAGGCTTGTATTAAAACTATCCTCCCCATTTCTGATCCCTTTTAAAACCCATGTTCCCCAGAAGGAGCAGAGCTTTGTAATAAGAAAACTCTCTCAGAAAAGAGAAACAAATGGCACACAAAGGACACACTTCCTTCCTTTCGGCCCAAGGAGTCTGGCCTCCTTCTGACTCTGGAGCCTCAGGAGAGAAAGAGAGACCTCTGTTCAACTGAGGCCTCAGAGAAGGTTCTGGAACATTATTCCCCACAGTCACAAGCAGCACAAAATGGCCACCAGAACACAAAATGTCTGCCAGAACACAAAATGGCAGCTGAAACACAAAATGGCTGCTTCCGCCTAAGAGAGAGAGACTGAGGGGAAGAGTGGAAGGAGGTCCTGGAGGGAGGGGGCCTTGGGAGATATAGGGCCTTCCTGAGATATTTGGGTTCACTTCCTAACAAACGGGTTTCTGGCCTCATAAAGGATTTGGGGAAACTGGATCTGAACGGCAGTAGTAGCCTTTTCTCTTGCCAATGGGACTTGTATTTCCTGGACAGGATCTCCCAGCATCCACATGGCCAGAAAGAGAAGGGGGCCCTGCCCTGCAGTAATGCCCCTCCAGTCCCTCTGAACCGAGGACTACAAGTCCCATGTCTTCTTTCTTTCTTTCTTTCTTTCTTTCTTTCTTTCTTTCTTTCTTTCT
>NW_024826153.1:0-1572 GCF_019175285.1 Sceloporus undulatus
CCTTGGATCCCATTTTAGGAGAAAGGCAGGACATGAGTTGAATAAACAAACAAACAAACAAACAGTCCTATCTTGTTCCCAGTGTAGGTGGTCTATCAGAATGATCAAAGTAATTTCCATCCCAAATCCAGACCTGAAAGCACTTTTAAACAATTCCAGATAATCCATTTCACTGAAGAATCTGTGAACCTAAAATGACAGTAGAGGCCTGACTAATTTGCCTCAAAATGGAATGTATGCTGCAGTATGCTTTTCTTTTATGGACTAACTCTCTGAGAAGCACCAAAGGCAGGTTACAGTTTCAAATGGCAGTTTCTCAGAAGCCATCCCTGTCAATAAGGGTGTTTGTCAAGGCTGCCTGTTAGCCCCTCTTTTATTTAATTTCTATATTAATGATATAATCTCTTCTCTGTTAGATGCAATGTTTTTCTCCCCTTGTTTGAAGGATAAAGATATCCCCATTTTATTATATGTCAATGATGCCATCCTTCTTTCTTTTGCACAAGTGGACTTGCATAGACTTTTGAGGACTCTAGGAAAATATTATTGAAAAGAATTCATGGGGTTAATTATTCAATAACTGTTTGGAAGGCAAAGGCAAAAATATCAATGGCAGCTTAAATCACCAACAATTGGAGCAAGCTGTCATTATAAATACCTATTGGTAACATTTAAGGACTCTGGATGCTGGTCTACATGCTTGAAAGCTACTGCAGCCTCAGCTAATACAACAGCTAATGCTATTTTTCAATATGCAGCACATTCTGGTGGTAGGTTTGTGTTGCCATGCCTTGAGCTCTACAAGAGTAAGCTATTGCCCCAGTTGTTGTATGGGGCTGAAGTATGGGTCCATTCAGACATGCCAATTTTTGACTCAATACAGCATCACTTTCTAAGAAGAGCTGCCATATATATGGAATCTCCATGCTGTTCAGTTAAAATGTTGGCTCAGAAAACAGCCGAGAAATGGGCCCAGACTCATAGACTAAAACAATCTGTCATCTTGTATCCAAGTTGGGATTTCCCATAAACTATTGGGTTGCAAAAGCCTATAACTGTGCTCAACTGGAACTTGCAAGTCAGCTGATACTGATTTCCAGGAAAATCCTGCACTCGTGGATAATTGCCATTCCATTGCTTTTTATAAGAATTTCACCATTAATCTTGGAAGATTGCCCCCTTATTGAGCCTTTTCATTTCCTTAAGGCCCATATGACCTTAAGCCCCTTTTAACTATATGCAGATTAAATACTTTGCACCTAATGGAAGTTTAAAGAGAGATATGATGGCATACCAAATCCCAGTAGACAGTGCCCATATGACTGTAGAAAGACAGAAGATTTGCATTATATTTTTTTCCTGGAATGTTCTTCGTATTTGGACTTGGGAGCCCAGTACATAGACTTCATTGGTCGGTTGCAATCTGCTTCTAAGCAAGTGTGTATTGCCCCCCTAACACTGATAATCTAATGTGATTGAGAGGTTTATTTCACCAACATTTCAATTATGAATGTGAAAGTTGAATGAACTGATGTCACTCAGGTTGGAGTCACCCAGTGCAGTAACTGATGG
>NW_024826154.1:0-1572 GCF_019175285.1 Sceloporus undulatus
TGCTTTTCCAACTGACTCACTGTGATGATCTCCGGTGGTCCAAGCAGCCAAACTGCGGCCCTGGAATAATAATAATAATAATAATAATAATAATAATAATAATTTGATACCCCTCTCTTCAACCAAAAGGCTATCAGAGTGGATTCAAAATTGTTAATTAGACATTATGGCTCTTAGTCCAGCAGACCCTTAACTTCCTTAAATCTCTCTGCCATCATCCAGTGAATTATAAAAGGGTTTCCCTTAACCTACACTGGGACCAGATAAGGAACCTTATTTCTCCTTCTTTGCTGATCTTCCCAAGCATCAACCGATCCAAGACACGTGTAAAAGGAGCATTGAGTAGCAGATACTCCAAGGAGATATATATAAATAAATTATAAGTCATGCAAGATATTAAGAATCTTGCAGGTACAATATTTGTAAGTATATAATATCCAATTCATACAAGTTATTAAAGAAAGAAATAAACCCAAACGTCCAATTCTGAGACTAACTTCCAAGATCCGCTCTTTAACTCTCTCTCGATCTCCAACCGACACAATTCCCCCAACTGTCTCTTGGTCTCTCAGGCCTTATACAGTATCTCCTTCTCACGGAAGCTTCCAGAAGAACCTTCATCTTGCTCTCTGATTGGTCAAGAGAGCCTTCCATAGCAGTGATGTCATTCTGCATTTGCATAAACCTCACTTTACTGGCCCCCATTGGCCAGTTTCAAGAAGAGGAGGAGGTTCAGTTTCTCTATTTAGTTCTTTGTGAGGAGCAGAGTGTCAGAGGGAGAAGGACAGAAAGGAGCAGAGACAAGGCCTGGAGCCACTAGGCTTCACTGCTGCCTTGAGGTCTGGCTGGGCCAGGCTTGGGTCTACTGCTGCTGCTTTCCTTTGGCCACTGCCATTAAGGAGGGGAGGAAGGAGGCCCTGCAGTCCCTCTAGGCAAGGCCCACTCTCTCTGAAGGGGGGAGAGTGGACTCCCCAAAAGGGATATCAATGCTTTTCATGGGGGCTCTCATGCTCTAGCAAAGATGATCATGATGATGATGATGATGATGATATCAGGCCTGGGGGGGAGGATACAACTGCCTCCAGACCTTAATCATCAGTATTGCCACCTTCCTGGGCCTTCTTGTTCTGCACCACTGTAAAGGCCATGGCTCGTTGCTATGGAACTCTGGGAATGTTCTTTTGGTTTGGCATTTTAGGTGTTGTTAAGGTTTGGAAATACTGTTTCCAACTTTGGGGCCCTCTCATCCTCCATTTTGGGTTCCATGAAGGCCTCAAACTGCTATCTGCCAAGTGCTGAGGGAGAGGCAGCCATTTTGTGCTGCTTGTGACTGTGGGGAATAATGTTCCAGAACCTTCTCTGAGGCTTCAGTTGAACAGAGGCTTCTCTTTCTCTCCTGAGGCTCCAGAGAGAGAAGGAAGCCAGGCTCCTTGGGCCAAAAGGAAGGAAGTGTGTCTCTTTGTGTGTCTTTTGTGTCTCTTTTCTGAGAGGGTTTTCTTATTACACAGCTCTGCTCCTTCTGGGGAACATGGGTTTTAAAAGGGATCAGAAATGGGGAGGATAGCGTTAACA
>NW_024826155.1:0-736 GCF_019175285.1 Sceloporus undulatus
TGACTTTGAAGAAAAACATTTCCAACAACGCTGGCATTTGTATGGCTTCTCTCCTGTGTGGACTCTCTGATGTATGACAAGGATTGACTTGTAAGCAAAATGTTTCCCACAGTGCTGGCATTTATGTGACTTCTTTCCTGTGTGGTCTCTCTCACAACTCAAATGTTTTTCTGTAAAGAAGGACAGAAACAGATAAGACTGAAAATCAGGGTTAAGAGAGGAGGGTGTTACCGCATGATTTAGCTCTCATTAACCCCTCTTTATTAGAGATTAAATTAATAAAGTTGCTGTGAGTAACCCAAGCATGACCCTGCTGCTTATGTCCCTATATCCATTGAATGGTTGTATACTTACTCATAGGAGCTAGCAAAGAAGAGACCGTATGGGGACTGCCTTGAGGGAATCAGTGCAAGCAGATAGTCAAATATTCTATTAAACATGTGCAAAAATACTTTGACAGGTGGCATCATATCCTGTGAGACTGCCATGGAGTCCTGAGTCAGAGCCCAAGGCATGATGAAAGCTAACTGCAGAGGTCCTTTCATGCTGTGTGGCACCAGGAGATGATTCACAACCAATACAGTATGCAGCTCACATGCGGACTGATGTGGATTGGATTGGAGTTGTGTGTTCAAGAAAAGGTGAAGTTGATGGAAGTCGGGGAGGATTATATTGTATTATTTTACAAGTCAAGATAGAGAACCTCCAAGGACCTGAATGAAATCTACTGTGTCTG
>NW_024826155.1:836-1572 GCF_019175285.1 Sceloporus undulatus
TGACTTTGAAGAAAAACATTTCCAACAACGCTGGCATTTGTATGGCTTCTCTCCTGTGTGGACTCTCTGATGTATGACAAGGATTGACTTGTAAGCAAAATGTTTCCCACAGTGCTGGCATTTATGTGACTTCTTTCCTGTGTGGTCTCTCTCACAACTCAAATGTTTTTCTGTAAAGAAGGACAGAAACAGATAAGACTGAAAATCAGGGTTAAGAGAGGAGGGTGTTACCGCATGATTTAGCTCTCATTAACCCCTCTTTATTAGAGATTAAATTAATAAAGTTGCTGTGAGTAACCCAAGCATGACCCTGCTGCTTATGTCCCTATATCCATTGAATGGTTGTATACTTACTCATAGGAGCTAGCAAAGAAGAGACCGTATGGGGACTGCCTTGAGGGAATCAGTGCAAGCAGATAGTCAAATATTCTATTAAACATGTGCAAAAATACTTTGACAGGTGGCATCATATCCTGTGAGACTGCCATGGAGTCCTGAGTCAGAGCCCAAGGCATGATGAAAGCTAACTGCAGAGGTCCTTTCATGCTGTGTGGCACCAGGAGATGATTCACAACCAATACAGTATGCAGCTCACATGCGGACTGATGTGGATTGGATTGGAGTTGTGTGTTCAAGAAAAGGTGAAGTTGATGGAAGTCGGGGAGGATTATATTGTATTATTTTACAAGTCAAGATAGAGAACCTCCAAGGACCTGAATGAAATCTACTGTGTCTG
>NW_024826156.1:0-1572 GCF_019175285.1 Sceloporus undulatus
ATTCAATTTTTAATAACATTTTATAAAAAATCTGATTTGACCATTTTCCCCCAATTCCATATCCGCTTCACCAATTGCTAAAGTCTTGACATCCGTTATAAACCTTCCTCTAATCTGTCTATAAGTAAACCAGGTACAACCAAGGCCTTCTGATATCAATGGCTCTTGTGGCTTCATTTGTATGTCTTTTGCCCTTTTGATCCATCAGATCTTCATGCGTTCCCCATTTTCCTTGGCTTAGCTAACCCTGGTTACATAAAGCTTCCTTTATGGAGGCCCGTTTCGGGAGGACTGGACAACATTTAGCTTTAATATTCAACCAATACTCTTAATAGTCAGTGCCTGATACAGACTACAGTGGACTCTTGTTATACTCTGGGGTTTGGTTCCAGGACCCACCATGAATCCCAAAATCCATGGATGCTCAAGTCCCATTAAATATAATGACAGCAAAATGGTGTCCCTTATAAAAAAAATAGAAAATCCAGGTTTGATATTTGAAATTTATACTTTTTTTTAACATTTTCAAACCGTGGATGCTTGAATCCGTGTATAAAAAATCCATGTATAAGAAGGGCCGACTGTATAATGATAATTAAAGTGCTTCTATAAAATAGATATCCATACAACCCAAAAAGAAGTTCTGGTCCCTTCCTTGCTTCCTTCCTTCTCTCCTTCCTTCCCGTCCTTCCTTTCTACCTGCTTCCTTCTCTCCTTCCTCCCTCCCTCCCTCCCTCCTTCCCTCACTCCCTTCCCTTCCCTCCTTCTTTCCATCACTCTTTCACTCCTTCCTCCCTCCCATTTATTTTCTTTCTTTCTTTCCTTCCTTCCTTCCTTCTTTCCTTCTTCCTTCTTCTTTTTTCATTCCCTCTTTCCCTTTTTCCTTCCTTCCTTCCTTCCTTCCCTCTTTTTCTTTCCTTCCCCTCCTTCCTCCCTTCTCCTTTCCCTCCTCTTCTTCCCTCTTTCCTTCCTTCCTTCCCCTCCTTTCTCTCTTCTTCTCCTTCCCCTCCTTCCTCTCTTCTTCTCCTTTCCCTCCTGCCTTCCCTCCTTCCCCTTCCCCCTTCTTCCCCTTCCCCTCCTCCCTTCCATTCTTCCCCTTCCCCCCTCCCTCCCCTCCTCCCTTTCCCTTCCTCCCTTCCCTTTCTCTCCCTCTTCCCTTCCCCTCTCCCTCCCTCCCTTCCCATGAAAGAGGAGGGCTCCCAATAATCCAGGACTAGACTCCTGGAGCCAGAGGCAGAGGATGAGGATGGGTCTCTGATGCTGCCTGAGACTGGCATGGCCCTGTTGCTGTTGCCACCCTCCTCTCTGCCCAGGAGGCAGCTCCAGTCTCAGGGGGAAATCTCCTTTTCCCCTTCCTTCCTTCCTTCCTTCCTTCCTTCTGCAGCAGAGAATGGGAGGATGATGAAGAACCAGCTCCGTGTTGATGAGTCCAGCAGCAGCTGGCCAAGGAGGCAAAACCAGCAGCAGAGAGTCCAAAAAGGCTGGCGAAAGGCAGTCCTACTATTGTTATTGTATAATAAAAATGGTTGTGTTAAATAGTAATTTCTGTGTTCATGCACTTTGCTGTGTTTT
>NW_024826157.1:0-1572 GCF_019175285.1 Sceloporus undulatus
CTACTAAATTCGGAGGGAAAATGTATATAAGGCTGACAGCGCTTATGTCGTTTGATCGTTTAAGCGCCTTGATTGGTTCATTTAAAAAAAAAACATCATTTCATATGTAAATCGCTTCCAAATAATCCGGGTTAACGTTACGTCATTCTGACGTACTATTGATTGACAACTCCAAATAAGGTATGGAGGAGAAGAGTCACTTTATTTTAACACCGATTTCATGCCAAGTGAGAACGCTTAATGAACGCTTGCAAGTAAAAAATTCGATTTAAATAAGCAGATGGGAACGATGAATAAAGCGATTCTCAAAGCGGGATAACAACAGTGTTATTTTAATTCGATTTTATTAAAAACGTTGTATTTTAATTCGTATCAAATCCTAAGTGGGAACACCCCCTTCATGTGACAAGCTCCTCAGTCTGCAAAACGGAGAGAAAGGGGGGGAAGCAGTTTAACCTGCATCATCAGCTACTCCCTGCATGTTTGTTTGTTTGTTTGTTTGTTTTTAAAAAACATAGTTCTGTAAGTTTGGCCAACAAATCAAAAATCATATGAAAAGTGGAGACTGGTGAATGAATATGTCAGCCCTGGATATCTTTCAGAAGAAGCCTTCAAACCATGTCTAGAAGGTTTAAATGTGTTTGTTTACTTATACGAAACTCACTTAACCTGATTGTTTCACTTCACCAGTGCATATTGTAATTTTTTTTATTTTTAAAGGTTTGCGAAATCTGTTTCTTTTTTCTTTTTGTGGTGAAGGAACCTATCCCTATTATTTCCTTGTTATTTCTGCCTTTGGTACAAAACTCTCTGATGAAGAGGTAATGTACAGGAACACATTTACTTCTAACTGAGGAATACCTATATCTATGATTGCAAGAATTAGGGTGGGCTTCCCCCCCCCCAAAAAAAAATTGTACTTTTTTTGTGATACCAGTATATATCAGCCAGGAAGCAGTGTCCTTGTGGCGATTCTAGGGTTAGGGACTGCACATCAGCTGCATGGTCCCTAGCCCTAGCATGTCACAGTGGCAGCGTAATAGCGCCCTCCAATCCATACAGGGACTGCCATCGTGCCGTAAGCAATGCACAGCATATAGATGTTGCTGCACATCGTTTACATCATGAGTGTGCCAATGGTGCACTCATGCCATCCGCGCAGCATCCCAAGAAGAACCCATTTTTTCCAGGTTCTTTTTGGGGCTGTCCCTCCAGAGGAAAAATAGCCACTTCCATCTCGCCCTTTTGGGGCAGTTTGTTTTGCCCCATTAACATCATTCTGTGTCAAGATCAGGGAATACACATACCATTTCCACATTTTTTTACATTAACTCTAAGCAAATAGAGAAAAGGGGTAATCAGATGCAAAGAAATATGATGTCCTGTAGTTTTACTAAATGTGCAAAACAAGGAATTTAAATAGAGTTTGTTCAACTGGATTTTGGGTATTGCCATTTCTAATGTCAGCTTTGTGTCCATTAACTCTTGTTTAGTGACTGTCATGTTTGTCTAGTGTAGAGGGGCATTGCTAGTCAGTCCTTAAAGGTGCTGCTATAATTGTCCCCCCCCCCC
>NW_024826158.1:0-1572 GCF_019175285.1 Sceloporus undulatus
TATTTGTGCCAAGATCTGGTATGCTTAAATGTACTGGCTACCTTTAACTGAGTCCAGGAGAGATGTTCCTGTAATTATGATGTTGCTCACAATATATTTCTAAGAATGTGAATGTGATCTTTTCTCATATAAATATAGCGTAACCTCTTTTTAAAGACAAAAGGCCTATTCCAGCGCTTTAGAATTCATCCATTATTATATTATTAGTTTTAGTTATGTTTGGATGGAGATAGGGAGTATTAAGATTGGTAGAAGCTTAATGACATATTCCATTCTCCCAGTAAAAAGAGTAAGGTAAAAAAGATTCCCTTAGCCCACTGAATCAAGGGAAAGATAGGTGGTAATGCCAGGAAACCGATCCATTCACAAGAATCTAGGAGGACTGAATGTGGGAACAGGTTATAGTGAGTCTTCAGTTTCCACTGCATCTCAAAGTCAAGGAAACACCTCTGCAAGGATGTGGGGGTTCATGTTAAAAAAAAAAAAAAAAGGAGATCCTGCAAGCCTGACTTCTAAATTATTCCAGATTTAACAGTAATCGCTTCCCTTTTCTTTTTCCTCAAACCTCCAGCCACTAAATTATACCATTTGTGTTTATGGCCAGTATGTAAACTTAATTCCCCCCCCCCTCATTTTAAAAAAAGAATACCACAAAACCTTCTAACACCAACTTACAAGAGGAAAATCTGTGACATAAGCTTTGCACACTGTAATTTCAGGTGGTTTCTTAATTATCCTTGTATAGACAACCATCACATTGGAGAATTCTGCAGCAAAACCAAGCTGAATTTGGACGCCACAATTAAACTGAAGGCACATGCTTTCAGGAAGTTCTGGAAAACAAGCACATTTTGTTAGTTTTTTGTTTGTCTTTCAAAATTAGTTGCACAAACTGTTTCTTTTCTCATACGGATTAGTCATTAGCTACGTTGTCATTTTGAAATTTATTTTAGTAGCCAAGACAGAGACTCCACTACACTCTGAGGGAGTGTGTTCCACAGTCGAACAGCTCTTACTGTCAGGATGGTCCTCCTAATGTTGAAGTGGAATCTCTTTTCCTGCAGCTTGCATCCATTGCTCCGGGTCCTGTTCTCTGGAGCAGCAGGAAACAAGCTTGCTCCCTCCTCAATATGACATCCCTTCAAATATTTAAACAGGGCTATCATATCACCTCTTAACCTTCTTTTCTCCAGGCCAAACATCCTCAGCTCCCTGAGTCATTCCTCATAGGACATAGTTTCCAGACCTTTTTAGTCACCCTCCTTTGGACACACTCCACTTTCTCAATGTACTTTTTGAATTGTGGTGCTCAGAACTGGACACAATATTCCAGGTGTGGCCTGACCAAAGCAGAATATAGTGGCACTATTCTCTTGATCTAGACATTATACTTTTATTGATGCAGCCTAAAATTGCATTGGGCTTTTTAGCTGCTGCATCACACTGTTGACTCATGTTCAATTTGCAGACATATCCAAAAAAGCCCTTTTTATTGTTCTTAACCTCTCTAGCAAGCCTGAGTTCATTCTGCGCTTTAGCTTTTCTGACTTTACCCCTACACATGCCTGCTAT
>NW_024826159.1:0-1572 GCF_019175285.1 Sceloporus undulatus
ACAACACCTAAAATGCCAAACCAAAAGAACATTCCCAGAGTTCCATAGCACTGAGCCATGGTCATTACAGTGGTGCAGGACAAGAAGGCCCAGGAAGGTGGCATTAATGATGATTAAGGTCTGGCAGCAGCTCTATCCTCCCCCAGGCTTGATATCATCATCATCATATTTGCCACAGCATGAGAGCCACCATTAAAAGCACTGAAATCCCCTTTGGGGAGTCCCAGTCTCCCACCTTCAGAGAGAGTGGGCCTTGTCTAGAAGGACTGCTGGGCCTCCTTCCTTCCCTCCTTAATGGCAGTGGCCAAAGGAAAGCAGCAGCAGCAGCAGCAGCAGCAGTAGACCCAAGCCAGGCCCAGCCAGATCTCAGGGCAGCAGTGAAGCCTAGTGGTTCCAGGCCTTGTCTCTCTGCTGTCACTTCACTCCTTCCTGTCTGTCTCCTTCTCCCTCTAAAACTCTACTCCTCTCTCACTCTTCCACACACAGAGCTAAATAGAGAAGCAGAAGCTCCGCCTCTTCTTGAGGCTGGCCAATGGGGGCAGAGCAGATGGAAGACCCCGCCCCCTGCTTCAGATTCACATTTTGTGTTCTGGAGGCCATTTTGTGTTCTGCTTGTGACTGTGAGGAATAATGTTCTAGAACCTTCTCTGAGGCCTCAGTTGAACTGATCATTGTTTTCTCTTTCTCTCCTGAGGCTCCAGAGAGAGAAGTAGGCCAGGATCCTTGGGCCAAAAGGAAGGAAGTGTGTCTTTTGTGTCTCTTTTCTGAGAGGGTTTTCTTACACAGCTCTGCTCCTTCTTGGGAACACGGGTTTTAAAAGGGATAAAAAATAGGGAGGATAGTTTTAATACAAGCCTTATTTTTATTCTTCACAAACATTGGGCTTTGGCTTCTAAGAGGAGGCTTGTCCTCCAAAAAAGGCCAAAAGTAGCTCCTTTAGGAAGGTTTAAAAGTCTCCCCAGTTTCCTTATTAAGAGATTTTAACTCATGAAGGAAGTTGACAAAGCAAACCATCTCATATTACCAAGAATGAAACAAACTAATATAGAAACAAACAACAAAAATAAGGATTAGACAAAAAAGTGCTTATTTTTTAAAAGTAAAACCATTATTCAGAGGGTAAAAACCAGATTTGGCTACTTCTACCCTTTTACAACCAGCTCAGGCTGTATCTGCACTGCAGAAATATTCCAGTTTGAAACTGTGTTAACTCTCCTGGCTCCATCCTGTGGAATCCTGGGATTTGTAGTTTGTTGGGCACCAGAGATCCAGAGCCACTCCAAGGCAAGGCTCTCCAGGGCTCTCTTGGCTCTCCTTTGCTTGTGAATACTGACTATCTCAGGGAGTCTCTACATTAGAGCATCAGGAAAACCTTTAGGTATTGTAATAATAATAATAATAATAATAATAATAATAATAATAATAACACAGTACTTTTATTTATATCCCGCTTTTATGTTACAAGACAATCAAAGCAGCTCACAACATATTAAAATCCACATTTACAAAATTATGTCCCAAATTCCCCCCCTTAAAACAGGATTAAACGTGTACAATTAAAATATCTATTAA
>NW_024826160.1:0-1572 GCF_019175285.1 Sceloporus undulatus
GGCAGCAATAGTCCAGTTTGAGAGCGCTTTAACTGTACTGTCCCAGTGCTAGGGAATCCTGGGAATTGGAGTTTATTGTGGCACCAGAGGTCGCTGAAAGAGAAGGCTCAATGTCTCACAAAACTACATTTCCCAGAATTCCCTAGCACTGGGCCAGGGCAGTTAAAGCAGTCTCTGATTGGATTATATCTGCAGTGTGTTTTGGACTTAGGTGACCCTTGGCAAGTCACACTCTCTCAGCCTCAGAGGATGGCAATGGCAACCCCTCTCTGAAGAAACCTGACAAGGAAACCTCATGATAAGGTTGCCTTAGGGTCACCATAAGTTGGATTCGACTTGAAGATACCCATGAAGAACAGAAATAAGTCTGCAATTATTTCACAGGTTGTACATGGGAACGGGAGGCAGTGTGGTGCAGTGGTTTGAGTGTTTGGTTACAACTCTGGAGGCCAGGGTCCAGTGCCCCACTCCTCCATGAAACCAGTTGGGTCCCTTGGGCAAGAAGTCACACTCTCTCAGCCTCAGGGAAGGCAATGGCAAACCTCCTCTGAACAACTCTTGCCAAGAAAACCCCAGGAGAAGCTGCCCAGAAATTGGCAATGACTTGGAACCACTCCAGAAAAAACTACAAAGCCTCAAGAAAGAAACAGCGTTGTTTAGTGGCTGGAGCATTGGAATATGACCCTGGAGCCCAGGGTTCGAATGCCCTCTTGGCTACAGAAAACCACTGAGTGGCCTTAGGCAAGAAGTCACACTCTCTCAGCCTCAGAGAGAGGCACTTGCAAAACCACTTCTGGACAAATCTTGCCAAGAAAAGCCTGCAGTGGACTTCCCTTAGGGTCACCATAAGTCAGAAACAACTTAAAAGCACACAAACACAACAAGAGTAGTAACACCAGTAACAGGGCTTAATCACACCTATAAACCCACATAGCGAAAAAGAAAGAAAGAAAGAAGACATGGGAGTTGTAGTCCTCGGTTCAGAGGGATTGGAGGGACCTTACTGCAGGGCAGGACCCCTCCTCTTTCTGTCCATGTGGCTGCTGGGAGATCCAGTCCATGAAATACACTGTAAATCCCATTGGCAAGAGAAAAGGCTACTACTGCCTTTCAGATCCAGTTTGCCCCAAATCCTTTATGAGTCCAGAAACCCCTTTGTTAGGAAGCGAACCCTGAATATCTCAGGAAGGCTCTCTATCTCCCAAGGCCCCCTCCCTCCAGGACTTCCTTCCACTCTTCTTCCCCTCAGTCTCTGAAGATTATCGCACTGCGTTCTGAGAACGTTCCATATCATCACGTGATGAGAACGTTCCTGGAACGGATATTACCGCATTAGAAATCAAAACGTGATCAGAACGAGATCAGAACGGCAGTTTACCGCACTGCGATTCCTTTTTCTTGAAACCGTTCTCAGAATGGTTTGCTATAGCGCATGCGTATTAGATCTTGTGGGCGGTGTACCAATGACGTCGCCACTCGGTGGTTGTTTTGACCCGGAAGTCGTCCGATGACTTCCTTGTGGGTTGTAAAGATGGCGTCGGAGAAAGCATTTTTTGATCTTGTGAGCATGGT
>NW_024826161.1:0-1572 GCF_019175285.1 Sceloporus undulatus
GGTCTCTACGCCCCAAAAGGCCTAGTGAACTGTCATAGTCTTTCAGCCTTCACAAGATCCCCTCTCTGAGGGTTTGGAGGCGAGACTCCCTCTCTTTCTTGGTAAGATAGAGACGTGTTCAGGGAAGGCTTGCCATAGCCTTCCCCTGAGGCTGAGAGAGTGTGACTCCCCCAAAGTCACCCAGTGGATTTCCATGGTCCCATCCCCCCCCAATAACTCCTTCCTCCTTCCCAGACTTTGGCCCTATTCTTCCCTATCCACCCACATTTGCCTCCCTTCCCATCACTTGTTGTTGTTGTGTGCCTTCAAGTCCTTTCTGCCTCCTGGCCACCCGCTCATGGGGTTTTCTTGGCAAGGTTTGTTCAGAGGAGGCTCGCCATGGCCTTCCTCTGAGGCTGAGAGAGTGTGATGCCCCACCCAATGGATTTCCATGGCCGTGCTGGGATTTGAACCCAGAGTCATAGTTCAATCAATGCTCAAACAACTAGTCCACACTGGCTCCAACAATCCACTTTAAAAGCTTGGTCTTTTTCCCAGATGTCTTTACCGCAAAGGAAGGCACCACAAAATGGAAGACATTCAAGAAAAAGGGAGGACAAGACTCAAGAAAAGCTCCAAACACTCCTAGAAATATTAATGCATGCTTCTTAGTCATGCTCAAAATGGAGGATGCTTTAGAATACCTCCTGGACAGAAGGTTGGAATGGAGGACATGTCCTGGAAGAGGAGGAGGTCTGTCCTGCCCTGAGGTGAACCTACCATGGGGTTTTCTTGGCAATATGAGTTCAGAGAAGCTTTGCTATGGCCTTCCTCTGAGGCTGAGAGAGTGTGGCTTGCCACTCTTGGTGGCTGTGCCTACTATGTGTCTTTTCTTTCTCAACCTGGAGCCATTCTCTTCCTTTTTTCATAGGCTGCATCTACACTGCAGAAGTAATGCCATTTGACACCGCTTTAACTGCTCTGGCACCATGCTATGGAATCCTGGGATTTAAATTTTGGGAGGAGAATTTGCCTTCTCAGTCAGAGAGCAGTGGAGCCACAACAAACTACAAATCCCAGAGCTCCATAGCATGGAACCCACAGGATGACCAGATGTCCTCTTTCTCTGGGGTATACCTTACATTTCAGTCTTCTGTCCAGAAGGAATTCCAAAAATGTCCTCCCTTTTGAGCATCACTAAGAAGCATGAATTTATATTTAATGAGGGGTTTCAGCTTTTACTGGCCATGTCCTCCATTTTACTTGAAAGCCCTACATTTTGCGGTGCCTTGTCCTCCTTTGCGGTTAGTACAACTGGTCACCATGGGAACCAAAGGCAGCTAAAGTGGTGTCAAACTGCAGCCCTGGTCCTCTCACCTGGAGACCCTACGGATTTTCTTTCTTGTGAGACCCTTTTCTGCCCCTTGGGTGAAGATTTTTAGTTTTTAGGGGTCATGCATGGACCACTACTACGCCATAAGTTCATGGGATGGGACCCAGATTTCCCCACATCATTAGAATGAATAATGCTTCCAGCTTGCAAAATGAATATGTATGTGTTAGTCGCCATTCCAAATATCACAGCAGTCAATT
>NW_024826162.1:0-1572 GCF_019175285.1 Sceloporus undulatus
CATCTCCACTTTATTTACTTATTCATGTCACTATTACACCTTTATTCTGCTTTTGCTTAAGGCAGCCAGTAAACATCACTGAAACAAATTCAAATAAACCACCACAATAATCAATAAATCACAAAACAGTTTTAGAAGGCCAATTCAAAGAGATATGTTTTTACACTCTCCCTAAAAGTAGAAAGAATGAGGACATATTGCAACTCTGGGTTCTGGCAATCTGAGGGCAATGAAGTAAGGTTGCAAGTTCAATACCAGTGAAAGGGCTCAAGCTTGACTCAGGCTTGCATCCTTCCAAAGTTGCTAAAATGAGTACTCAGCTTGTTGGGGGCAGTTAGCTTACAGTTGTAAACCACTCAGACACTGCTAGTTCAGTATGAAGCAGTATATAAATGAAGCTGTTTGTTTGTTGTAATGAAGTACAGTCTCTCATGAGCCTTTCAGTGGACTTCCACAGTGAAGTTCTTCCCTTGTAGAACTTTTAATATTAAGACATTTGTGGCAATTAATAATATATTGGACATGTATACATGCAAAACAAAGTGGAAAAGGTTTATTTCCCCTTTGTACCTGAATAATTCCCTGAAAAGTGGGTTAACCTGTAACAAAATAGTCTGGTTTAAACCAATTTGTTCATTTCCAAGCACTTTGATTTCTGCAGTCCATTCCACACGAGAATTACATAAGAGTTGGAAGAACCTCTTACATGTGTTATTGTATCATCCTTTTTTTAATGTGATTGGACCAAATTGGTCAAACTTCAGAGAATCCTTGAATGATCAAACCAATTCTTTTATTTCCATAAATAAGAACTATTACATTGAGATGTTTGCAACAGTAATAGCAAGAACATACATATGATGAGGACATTTTAGTCAACATTTATATCAGTAGGAGACAAAGTGAGGCCCCTAGGCCATTTTGGAATCCGTAAGATTTCCCAATGCATCCACAAAATATGGGGATGCTCTAAAAGGACCAATAGCATCCTCAGGCTTCTAAGGAGAGTGATACTGGTCATTTTGACAAGGTTTTAGGCATTATGGGACCACTTTGCCTCTTTTAGGCTTGTAGAAGCCATCCTGCAGTTTATACAGACTTTCTTTTCTTTTCCAAAAACTAAAGTGACTAGAGCAATGGCAGCCTAACAAGCATCCCACCATCCAAATTCCCCTTTCCTGGAAATTAGAGCCAGATGGACAGCTCTGAACCCCTTCATCTAGTCTCTTACCCTCAAGTGTAGCAGAGGAGGGCATTGTGTTGCCAGTGCTTAAGTAAGTTGAAAAGCTTCAAACTTCTGTACATGGAATAGAGGGAAAGTCACTTTGCCCTTTGCCTCCAACAGCATAATATCTTGGACTGACCTAAAGCACAGCATAGCTCTGACTGTGGAAGATTTCCAGAAATTTCGGCCTCTGAGGGAGAGAGAAGGCTAGCCCAGTACCATCAGGGGCCAGTCTGAAGAAAGAGGCTCCTCCCTCCCTAACTGTCATCGTTCGGCCTCTGAGGGAGAGAGAAGGCTAGCCCAGTACCATCAGGGGCCAGCCTGAAGAAAGAGGCTCCTCCCTCCCT
>NW_024826163.1:0-1572 GCF_019175285.1 Sceloporus undulatus
CCCGCCTCGGCGGGATGGCCCGGTTGCCGCTGAGGGATGCCCCCCCCGCGGCGGGCAGCGAGCCCTTCCCGGCTCGAGCGGCCCCAGAAGCCCCTGCGCGGGACCGCTTGAGCCGCGATTGGCCTGGAGGGAGGGCGGGAAGCGGGACTTCCGCCCGCAATGCTGGGACTACAGGTCCCAGCGGGCTCTGCGGGCGAAAGTGCACGCTGATTGGGCGGCGTCACTAGAGGGCGCCGCCCGTGATTGGTTGGGAGGCCGGGGGGCGGGTTTGGGCCCCATTTGCCGGCCTCCCATTGGACAGGGGGCCGTTAAAAGGCCCACGAGGCGAAGGAGACGGCGCCATTTCATTTCGGCTCCCTTAGAGCAAGGAGCTTGTTGCGTGCGCTCGCGCCGCTGCCGTTGCCGCTGCCGTTGCCGCTGCGGCCGCCGCCGCCGCTGCCCTCACATCAACAGCAACCGGTGCTACAGCAGCAGTCAGCTGCGAGAGGCGCGACAGCAACCACTGGGGGACCGAAGAGGCCAGGGGTGGCCCAACAAGGGCTACATCCAGCTTGGTCCACCCCCCCCCCCCACTGCCTTCCTGGGGCCTTGAGCTGCTATACAACACTCTCAGCCGTGCGACAGCACTGAGGTGGGGCTGCTTTGTGTGTGAGTTGCCTGAGGGGCTATTAGAAACCAAAGGGCTGCAGCCTGGGGGTATATATATATATATATATATATATATATATATATATATATATATATTAGTAATAATAATAATAATACAGTTTCCTGGGTCATGCCTTCCAAGCGTGGCGGTGCCCATGAACAGCCGCTCCCGCCTGCCACCAGGGGGCGTTCCGGCCAGCCCAGGAAGTCCTGGGCTGAATTGGCCCCCCGGACTAAGCAAAAGAGACCGGCGGAGGCCCCCACGCGCGCCCCTGCTTGGCCCAAGAGGCGGAGGACCCAGCCCACGGCCCAGGCTTCGCCTCCAGACAAGGATGAGGCTCTGGAAAACATGCAACAGTCCATTGCTGAGCTGATCAGAGAGTTCCGAGCGAGCAGAGCTCAGGCGTCGCCACCGGCGAAAAAGAAGAGGAAGCGGACGCGTCACCCTTCTTCCTCTAGCAACTCCAGCGCCTTCCGGAGGCTCGGCGTCCTCATCGGGCTCTTCTGCCAGTTCGGTGATTCCTGTTCCAGCGGCTTCTCCGCCAGTGGCCTCCCCGGCTAACCACCACGCTGATGGCCGAAGCAGGGAAGAGTCAACACCACTTCCTCCTCTGCCACCTGGCAACGCATCGACCGTGGTTGGTGAGTGCTTGGGGCCCAACCTTTCCAGGGACCACTACTGGCTGGAAGGGGCTCTGATCCCGGGCATGCCCGTGTGGGCCATCAGGCGCAGGACCCAGCGTCCTGGGCTACAAGGGGTTTGGGTTGACCAACAGGCGGCCAGTTTCCCCAAGTTTTCCAGGGGTGAAAACCCTCCGGGCATCCATCTTCCCAACAGAATCCGGAGAAAGATCTTACGGGGTTATTTTGTTGATGTTTTTTTCCCTTCTCAGGCCGAAGGGGGAGGAGGCAGGGGCTGTGCTG
>NW_024826164.1:0-1572 GCF_019175285.1 Sceloporus undulatus
TTTGAATTCCAGGGAAATAGTTTGAAGGTTTTTAAAGATATTCCCATGAGACTTTTAAGAAAAAGAAGAGATTACTACTTCCTGACCACACAATTGAGACGTGACAATATTGCCTATAGATGGGAAATTCCCGAAGGACTGAGCTTCTGGTACAAGAAGAAGAAGATCAGACTACTATCAATAGAGGAAGCAAGGCAATTTATGGAACAGTACACACAAAGGCCAAAAGATGTACAGAGAAAGCAACAAAACATGGATAAGGATAAAGAGGAAGAACGGGAAAAATTTAAAGAGAAGGAGAAAACGAAGTCGAGTAGGAAAGATAATATCCCACCCTTCCAGATGGAGACAAGAAGTATGAGAAGGGATGAAGAGGAAGCAGAAAAAGAAGGAAGCAAGACTAATGTGGAAGTGGATTTACTGGAAGGTGCGGTAGGCGGAACAGGAGCTGTAACAAGAGAGATAGAAGAAGGAGAGACAGAAATAAACGAGGGATAGTAGAGTAATTGAACAACAGTTGATAGAATTTAAGACTATGGAGCAGATGAAGATATTATCATGGAACATACAAGGTCTCAATACGCCTCAGAAACGGAAAAAGGTATTTCATACTTTACAAAAATTAAAATTGGATATTATATGCCTGGAAGAAACGAGAATTAAGAAAAAAGACATAAAACATTTACGAAACCCTAGACTGGGACAAGAATTCATCTCAGCTTCAAATTCAAAAAGAAAGGGAGTGGTGATATATGTAAACTCGAATTATGAAGCGAAAGAAATCAAAAATGATGAAAATGGTCACTTTGTAATGCTAGAAGTACGAATACAGGAAAAAATTTATTTATGTGTAGGCGTTTATGGACCTCTAGACAACAAGGGGCCTTTTTATAAAAAACTTTTGGATGAAATTAAAGAACTTAACTATGACAACCTAATTATGATGGGGGACTGGAATGGAGTAATTGACCCTTTGATTGATAGAGCCTCAGATGTTAAAATTAAGAAGAATCAAGGGAAACTACCCCGGGAATTTTTTGAGATTATGGATGTAATGGATCTACATGATGCATGGCGATTTAAACATGGGCTTGCCAAAGACTTTACTTTTTTTTCTAATCGCCATAAATCATGGTCCAGGATTGATTTTTTTTTAGTTTCTTCAACTTTATGCCCCCGTATCAACAAAATTGATACTATGCCTAAGACTTGGTCAGACCACAATCCCGTCTTACTTAAATTACAAATACCTAGAAGAGAGTTTTCCTGGAGACTAAATATGAACATCTTGAAAAATGAAGATTTGGTTAAAGAAATCGCAGAGGAAATAAAGTTTTTTTTCAAGGTAAACTTGAAAAATGAAGTCTCAACACAGATAGTCTGGGACTCATTTAAGGCAGTAATTAGAGGATTATTAATAAAAAAGAGCTCAGAAATAAAGAACAACAAGGAGAGATTAATGAATAAAATTAAAGAAGAAATAAGACTAAGGGAGAAATATTTGATGATTTATCCTAAGGATATGGAGAAAATTAAAGAAATTCAAATATTGCGAAAGCAATTATCACATGC
>NW_024826165.1:0-1572 GCF_019175285.1 Sceloporus undulatus
TATTTTTGATAATTTAACCGGGGTCAAATACCATAAATAAAACATTTAATAATAATTCTCCTTTAAGGTTTGTGCCAGTGTGAATTTATTAGTTTTTAACCACGATTTCTCTCATTCTTCCAAACTTATATTATGTCCTATCACCTGGCTCCATTTAATCATATTATCCTTTATACCTTCTTCTTCCAAATCCCGTTTTAACAACTCTTTATAATATTTTGATATCTTCTTCTTTTTCTGTTTTTCACAAATTAAAATGTCCCATTTATTTTTTCCTCTTTCTATTCCTTCTTCTGTCCAATCTTTCTTAAACCTTTCCTCTAGTTGTTTGTATGGGAACCAGTCTATTTTTATCCTCTCTTTTTCTAATTTCTCTCTAGATTTCATTTTCAGAGTTGCTCCCTCTCCTTCTTCCAAGATCTTTTCATATGCAATCCATTGTTCTTGTGTCTTTTTAAATCTTCCAAAGTGTGCCTCCTGTGGTGAAGTCCACTTTGGTATTTTATTGTAAAAAATTTTCTTACCATGCTCCCAGATTCTCAACAAACCTTTTCTTACTACATGATTTTTAAACTCCTTGTCCCCTTTCCATTTTTTATATAATAAATATGCATGCCACCCGTGCTTAATGTTATGACCCTCCAAATTCAACAGTCTCTCATTTTTCAAGTTTTTAGAAAATTCATGATGCATTAGACCTGGTTAACAGTTCAGATTATTATAGTAGGGTGATTTTCACTTTATTTTATTTACTTTCTGGCCATTGTTATTTAGTTCACACAACAATTTTATATGTGAAAAGTAGTGTCTTTAAAACTGATTTGCTTTTTTGAAAGCTTTACAATATACTAATGATGACATTTTTGTCATTACCTATAAAAACTTTTTGTCCATAGTCAATGATATCCAAACCCTTCTGCCTTTGTTTTCATTTCTCCCCCACCTCCTTGATGCACTCTGTCTGTATGATTCCTCCCAGGTTTTGCCCTCAGCTGCCTCTACTAAGGGAATGATAAAGGGAGGAAGACTGCCTCTCCTGCTCAATTGCAGGAAGGAAAAAGCACACACTATGTCCTGTGCTTCCCTCCCTAAACTGGGTTTTCTCTCTGGCTTACTCTGATTCCCTTCTCCCCATTCTCTCTTTCTCTTCTTCTTCTTCTCTCTCTCTCTCTCTCTCTTTTTTTCTTTCCTATTAGCTGCTGTTTTTCCTTGCAAAGCCTGAAAGAGGAATCCTTCCTCCCCCCCGCCCTGCTCTTTTAGCTTTTAAATGACTGAAAGCATGTTTTGCAGCATGAAGAAGAAACCAGATTTAGAACTGCATCTCTTTTCCTCAGTTCCAGCTCCTGCCTGACATTAAGGAGATGAACCTAGGCACTAGATCAAGAGAGTGGCATTGCAGGGTCAGGGAAGGAATATGTTTATTTCCCAAGAGGTCTTTACACTATTGATTTCCTTCCCTGCCCCCCTGCCCCATTTACAATGCACCTTTTTACTTTCTCCCTTCTGGCATGCTGATGGAGAAATGAGAACCTCATGGTTGCCTCCATTTTACTTCAAGCTTTTCTTGAAGCA
>NW_024826166.1:0-1572 GCF_019175285.1 Sceloporus undulatus
TTTTTCCCAGGTGTGCAATAATGATCTTCTAATAGGATGGTTGTTAAAATCCTTATTTTTATTCAACCTATCATAACTCAAAAACGCATGCCATCCATACCTCAATTGAATATCTTCCAAATTTAATATTTCCTTCTCTTCCAGCTTAACCCAATTTTGAATCCATACTAGGCTACAGGCCCAGTAGTATAGCTTTAAATCAGGGAGAGCATAGCCCCCTCTTTCCTTCACATCTTTCAGGGTTGCTGATTTAATCCTAGGTTTCAAGCCCTTCCATAAAAAATTTTTCAAACCTATCTCCCAAGTTTTAAACTGTTTATCTTTTATCTCTATTGGTAAGTTTAGGAAAAGAAACATTAATTTTGGTAATATCACCATTTTAATGACCGCGATACTACCAAGGAGCGAGAGATTCAGTCTATTCCATCTGTTTAATTTTTCTTTAATTTCTTTCCACACTTCGCTATAATTATTCTCAAATAATTTTAAACTATCTTTAGAAATGTTTATACCAAGATATTTGATTTGCTTTTCTATTTTAAAGACTGATTTTTCAGCTAGCAATTTCTCTTCTTGTGCTGATAAATTTTTAGTAATCATCACCGTTTTTTCCTTGTTTATTTTTAATCCTGCTGCTTTTCCAAAAGCATTCAATTCTTGTTGCAAGAATTCTATGTTTGCTAGAGGATTTTCTAGTATTATTGCCACGTCATCAGCAAATACTTTAGTTTTAATCGTCTGACCTTTTCTAGAAATCCCTTTTAGCTTTTTATTTTCATTTATTGCTCCTATTAACACATCAATTGACAGAATAAAAAGAAGGGGTGATATCGGGCATCCTTGTCTAACACCCTTCCTAATGGGAAAATCCTGGGATTTGTATTTATTAATTTTTATTACCGCTTTTTGTTGTTGATAAATTTGTTTCATTGCATTTATAAATTTCTCTCCCATTTCCCTTCTTTCTAAGACTTCTATTAGGAATTCCCACTTTAATTTGTCAAAAGCTTTTGTCATATCTAATGCAATTAGAGCACATTGTTTATCGTTATTAACTTGATAGTATTCTAAGCAGTTTATGATTGTCCTGATGTTACTCCTAATTTGTCTTCCCGGTAAAAACCCATTTTGATATCTCCCTATAGTCATATTCAATATCTCTTTCAACCTGTTTGCCCAAACTGTTGTGTAAATTTTGTAATCAACATTTAAAAGACTTATAGGTCTATAATTGTCCATACATGTATTATCTTTTCCTTCTTTTGGGATGAGTGTTATGTTTGCCATTCTCCATGATTGGGGAATGCCTTCTTCCTCTATCAAATTAAATAACTTGAGCAGTGGTTCCACCAGTTCAGCTTTAAAAGTTTTATAATAAAGAGCCATGAAGCCGTCTCCTCCTGGGGTTTTCCCCTCCTTTTGACTTGCAATCGCTTTTATAACCTCTTGTTTGGTGATTCTTGCGTCTAGAGTAGCTCTATGTTCTGATGTTATTTTCTTGATTGTTTTTGTATCTAAATATGATTTCGCTTTAATTTTAGCATCCTCCATTTCCCCCTTTTGGTCATACAG
>NW_024826167.1:0-1572 GCF_019175285.1 Sceloporus undulatus
AAGAACAGAATGCACACCCTAATCCAGAGCCAAGAATGCTGCTGTGTTGAGGAAATAGTCTTGGGCCTGCTAAGCACCACCCACTTTCCCACTGAGGAGATGGTGGCTGGGCAGAGTTTTTATATCCCAGCCTGAGTCCTCTGCAGCCTTGGGCTCAGGTGCAGCTGGTATGCACCAGTGGGAGGGGGGAGGGATGTCTCCAGGCAAGGCCCCACGTCCTCCAAACGTCCTCCACTGCCTTTCTGCTCAAATATTTAAACAGGGCTATTCTATCACCTCTTAACCTTCTCTTCTAGCTAAATACACCTGTCCCCCTAGGTCTCTCCTCATAGGGCATGGTTTCCAGACCCTTCACCATTTTGGTCGCCCTCCTGTGGACACACTCCAGCTTCTCAGCATCCTTTTTGAATTGTGGTGCCCAGAACTGGACACAGTATTCCAGGTGGAACCAAAGCAGAATAGAGTAGTACTATTACTTTCTTCAATCTAGAAACCATACTAATCACATAGGCTTTTTTTAGCTGCCGCATCACACTATTAACTCATGTTCAACTTGTAGTCTACTAGGACTTCCTAGATCCCTTTCATATGTATTGTTCTCAAGCCAAGTGTCACCCAACCTATAGCTGTGCATTTCATGTTTACTACCCAAGTGTAGTATTCTACATTTCTTTCTGCTGAAATTCATTTTGTTAGCTTTGGCCCAGCTTTCTAATCTATTAAAATAGTTCTGAATTTTCATCCTGTCTTCTGGGGTTTTACTTACCTAATTTGACATCATCTGCAGATAAGCAGGCATGGGTCCTAAGAGTCCGGAGGTCGCGCCAAAGCCACACTCCATTCCTAAGCACTGGAGTGCAGCTTTGGTGCAGCTTCTGGATTCTTAGGACCCATGCATCATTTAAACAGCATACCTCCAAAGAGACCCGAAGCAGCTTTATTTTGGCAGTCTGTAACAGGCCTTAGTTATATTTAGGATTCATCTATTGAAAATAGGTGGGAGTTAAATTACCGGTAGTCATGACTAACTTAGGTCAGATTGGTTTTAGCAGTTCCACTTTGAAAATGATTAATCTGGGATCCAATTCAATGTTCTTTAAATTTAAATGGTCATACATGTAACATACATCAGTGTGTGTGTGTATTTTAAAAACAGCCAACACTGTTTACATATTTAGTTGGACAGCTGGGAACTACTGCAAGCAATAACCTAATAGGTCCTATTCTTCCATTCTGCTTGATGCTTTTTCCTACTGCATGCCCAGAAGGCATTCGTGAAGCAAAGAGGAATTATATGAGAGATAAAAAACAACATGAAGATATGCGCAATTATGTCACCCTTAAAATCAGGAAAGGAAAAATGTTACGTGTGACAACACAGAATATAAGGTCAAATCCAATACTATTTTAGAGGAAGGCAATCTCACGCAACTGACTTTACTATCCTTCTCTTCCCTATTGCATCTCTCTGTACCTTCTCCAAAGCCCCTTCTGAGGTTTGGGGGACCTGCCAAGCATGGCCTGTGCCTTCCTGGGATGAGTGCATCACCTAATAGGACAGAGAAGTCTTGC
>NW_024826168.1:0-1572 GCF_019175285.1 Sceloporus undulatus
TAGCTTGTGTGATCTTCCTCATAAACAACTTTGGCCATCTCCACCGCCTTCTGGATTGCTTGTCCACATGTGTATTGCTTTTCCAATCTGTGAAAAGTTGGGGGATATGGGAGAACATCTCTGGATCTAAACTGGGGGTGGACCCAGTGGCCCTCAAGTCCGGAGTGCTCCCCAGAAATGTTTTTTTAAAAATGACATTTGCCTCTGAAATTTGGCAAGAAATGGCTAAATGCACCATAATTCTTTTGTGGCTAAATATACTATATGTGTTGGGATAGTCAGTATCATAATCCATCCTCAGTATCCCAGCCATGGCCTAAATTATATTGTATATTATACTGAAAGGAATCAAGACAAATTGGATCTCAAAGGCAGTAGGTTTTTTTTCTTGCTGACAGAATTTAAAGTTTATTTCCTGGACTGAATTCTGAAGTGATGAAATAATATTTGGGATGAACCATGTGCTTTCCTCCCCTTTTGCTTAGACATTCTCTGGATGAGGGCTATTTTCTGTTGCAGGTGACCTTTGCGGATGTGGCAGTATATTTCACTGAGGACGAATGGAAACTGTTGACGAAGAAGCAGAGACTTATGTACAGTTCTGTAATGATGGAGAACTATGAGAATGTGGCCTCTGTGGGTAAGGAACCGGAATCCACTAGCATTATAGAATCATAGAGTTGTAATAGACCACAAGGGCCATCCAGTTCAACCCTCTTCTGCCATGTAGAAATACACATTCCAAGCAGCATCCAGCCTCTGTTTAAAGACCTCCAAAGAAGAGGACTCCACCAAACTCTAAGGGAGTATATTCCACTGTCAAAGAGCTCTTACAGTCCCAAAATTCCTCCTAATGTGTAGGTGGAACCTCTTTCTCTGTGGCTTGCATCCACTGTGGTGTCTCTTTTTCTCTGTAGCAGCAGAAAGCAAGCTTGCTCCATCATCAATATGATGACCCTTTCCAATATTTAAACATGGATATCATATCCGCTGTTAATTTTCTTTTCTCCAGATAAACATTCCCAGCTGTCTAAGTCACTCCTCATAGGGCTTGATGGTTTCCAGATCCTTCACCACTTTGGTTGCCCTCCTCTGGGCATGTTCTAACTGAATTGTGGAGCCCAGAATTATTCCAAGTGAGGATTATTCCAAGTGAGGCCTGACCAAAGCAGAATAGAGTGGCGCTATTTCTTCCCTTGATCTAGAAACTATACTCGTATTGATGTAGCCTAGAATCATATTGGCCTTTAGGAGTCCTCGATCCCTTTCAAGCGCAGTTTAATTGTGATAGCAACACAATGTAGAATATTTGAATTTGTAGTTTAGTGAGGCACTATTGGAGAGACACCAAAGGAGAGGGGCCTTGGAGATTGGGAGACAGCCACGAACCTGACAGATTTTAAGAACTGGTTTGAGAGAACCTCTGGGAATCGGTTCAAATCTTTGTTTTCAGACATATTTAGGGGTTCCATTTAGCAATTATGAGTAATATCTATGAAGGGAGGAAAGGGGGACACAAACCTGCTTTTCCTCTAATGTTTCTTTTCCTACCTGAGCTTGCTTAGTTTCATG
>NW_024826169.1:0-1571 GCF_019175285.1 Sceloporus undulatus
TCTCCTTCTCACGGAAGCTTCCAGAAGAACCTTCATCTTGCTCTCTGATTGGTCAAGTGAGCCTTCCGTAGCAGTGATGTCATTCTGCATTTGCATAAACCTCCCTTTTCTGCCTGAAGAAGACCTCCATTGACTGGAGCCCAGTCATTACAAAAACACTTCAAGGGTTTCTGCCCAACAACAACTAAACCGCTTCTAAACTACGTCCAAACCGCTCCTAGTCTCCTGGACGCTCAGAAACGCCTCACAAACAAAGCCGGAAGTGGCGTACCGTAAGTGGAGGGACAAGACACATGGCTTAAGGAAAGCTAGAGCGTCCAGCAACAGCGCCGTCTCTTTGCCTGGAGCCATTGCAGGGGAATTTCCATCCTTGGAGCCAAATGGTGCAGAGGAGCCTCTCCTTTTTTTTAATAAGTCTTTTATTGAGAGTTCACATATTAATACATAACAATGCAACACTAAACACATGTAAAATAATAATAATAATAGTCATAATAATAGGTTTGATTTTAGCTACATATAATGACGAATCTCCATATCCTATATAACACTTCTATTTGTGTTATTACGGGATAAACAAATCAAACACACTATCAATTGGACTAAACAAACACATTTAAGAGTAACACATTTGACACTAACGTTTAACGAAAACAATAAAGAAAAAAACATTTATCTAAAGCTAACCTCAAACATTAACATCCAACCAAGACAACTAAACATTTAGACTAAAACAATTCTTCCTATCCTATGCATGAGAATAAAGCTTGTTATTTCCTTTAAATTGTAATATAAACTAGTTCGTTAGCTACATCTTAACTATATTAGATATTTCTCAAAAAAACCTCAAACTTTCTAATATTTATTCATTTATTTGTTTATGTAAGGTTATAGAAATTGTTACAATACTCATATAACTATATATGAGAATAGATATATTAAAGTAAACCTTCAATATTTATATAATTCATTCATATATCTTAATCTTTAAACCCTTCTGTAAATAAGTTGTTTCTTCCTTGTTGTATATATATTAACACGTTCTCCCAGTCTCTGTAAACATCTTCTAGATTTTCGTCCTTCAATAGTCATGTCAGTTTGTCCATTTCTGCCAATTCATAAATCTTTTCAGTCCAATCGTTTATATCTGGAATGATTTCCTCCTTCCACTTATGGGCTAATGTTAATCTTGCTGCAGTGATTAAAAGAAAAACTATTCTACCGTGTTTTTTTCTCCAAATTGTCATCTATTATATTTAACAGGTAAATTTCTGGCTTGAATTCCATTTTTATTTCCAATATATTACAAATTATCTTCTGTATTTCTTGCCAATATTTTTTAACTTTTACGCATGACCACCAGCTATGGAAGAAAGTTCCTTTTTCTTTTAAGCATTTCCAGCATTCATTCCTTACACCATATATTTTAGCCAATTTATCGGGGGTCATAGACCACCTATAAAACATCTTGTAGTAATTTTCCTTTATATTTTGGCATTGCGTATATTTTAACCTTTTATTCCAAGTATATTCCCATTGTTGCAACGCAATATTATGTCCGACATTCTGGG
>NW_024826170.1:0-1571 GCF_019175285.1 Sceloporus undulatus
TTATTATTATTATTATTATTATTATTATTATTATTATTATTACCCTGATACAGTAGATCTTTTGGACTACATCTCCTAACAGGCCAAACCAGCAGGGCCAAAGGTCAGAAATGGTGGAAATTGTAAACTAAAACACCAAGATGGTGTTTAGGAGAATATCTGAATGTATGCATTGGCTACTTCTCCCTTTATAGAGCCACTTCTATGCTGCAAAATTCTTAAAAACAAGCTTCATTTATATACCACTTCATACCGCCTAAGCAGTGTCTAAGCGGTTTACAACTGTAAGCTAATTTGCCCCAACAATCTGGTTAGTCATATTAGCGACCTCGGAAGGATGCAAGCCTGAGTCAAGCTTGAGCCTTTTTGCTGGTCTTGAACTCGCAACTTTATGGTTTTGAGTGAGTGGCTGCAGTACAGGCATTTAACCACTGCGCCACCACACAATCATCACACAATCACATACTTGTAATAACAGCACTTATTTTTTATACGTCTACATTCATAGTACACAGTTTCATGGTACACAGAACAGTATTTGCCAAACTGATTCTTGTAATACATTTTGCGTTGGGAGACATAGCTATGGAGATGTAGCTACAACCTGTCTCAATACTACTTACCTTCAAAGCCTTGCAGGACCCCGGCAACCCACAACAGCAATTTCCAAGGTGCTGGAGAGCAGGGCAGTGTATAACGATGCGTTCAGCCCTCTCCTGTTGGGGGGTACAGTAACACAGCTGCAGAGATCCTTATAGGATTATGTTGGGGTACTGTTGTGGCTATCTGTCTCAGTGTGTCCCCCCAACTGAGAAAAGGCTGGTTATGCCATTACACAAAGTCCTGCTCTCTAGCACCTCGGAAATTGCTGTGCTGGGGGTCTGCAATGCTTCAAAGGTAAGATTTGGGGGGCACTTTTGGTTGTTCATGCAGTAAGTGTAAATGTGAATTGGAATAATTATGATGTTGTAAGTAAGGCCTGCAACAATTATTGTTGTTGTTGTTATTATTATTATTATCATCATCATCATCATCATCATTATTATTATTAACCTTTATTTATAAAGCGCTGTAAATTTACACAGCGCTGTACATACAATCTTTTTAATTGGACGGCTCCCTGCCCTCAGGCTTACAATCTAAAAAGACACGACACAGAAGGAGAAGGGAAAGGTGGTGGGGAAGGGGCCTGTCTAGTAAGATAATACATATAAAATACATAGCAATACAGGAAATGATTGAATAAAGCAGACAACAAAAGAACATCAAATAGCAAGTGAGAATTATGCAATGCCTGGGAAGGCTTCTCTGAACAGGATGGTCTTCAGCTCTGTTTTGAAGCTGGTTAAAGAAGTGAGGGCTCTTGCTCGCGGGGGAAGAAGGTTCCAGGAGTGAGGGGCAGCAAGTGAAAAGAGGCGAATCTGAGATGGGGCAGAGGAAATCCTGGGCTGAGACAGCAGACCTTGACTACCAGAATGGAGGGCCCTAGTGGGAAGGTGAGGGGAAATAAGGTCTGATAAGTAAGGAGGGGCCAGCCCATGGAGGGCTTTAAATGTTGACAGCAGGAGCTT
>NW_024826171.1:0-1571 GCF_019175285.1 Sceloporus undulatus
GCTCTGGTTCCGACGGTCTTGGGACATAAACTTTTGGTTTGGGAACTATCTTGGCATATTCCAGGGCCTTCTTCCTCGACACAGACGATTTGTTTTCTGGCTTTGCCACTGGTTTCCGTGCACTTGTGATCTTCCTCAAGTTGTGTTCCTTAACTTGCTTGGCATATTCCTTCTCCTGCTTCATCTTTTCATTTTTCTCCTTGATTGTCTCATAGTCAGCTCCAAGGCCTCCAAGCTTCACATCCATCTTCATGTACCCTTTTGTCCTAGAGCTCTTCCTATTTTCTTTTTCCTTCATTTTACCTTTTCATTACAGTCTTTGGCTCTATGCTCTTTAGATGTGCAGCATTTGAAGCATATCTCTTGTTCCTTTAACAAGGCAATGCGGTCATCCTAGGGTTTTTTGCAGAATTCTTTACAGTCACTGATAAGGTGAGGTGCCTTGTGTATTGGACACAAGGATTCAGGAGAATGAAGTCTCAGTTTTCTTGACTGAGATGGTTTGCTTGGCTCTAGGTGCTTCAGATGGACTCTTTTCAGTATTGAGACCCTGGTAGAGATCAAAAAGTCCTGTCTGAGGGTCATTTCTCATATGAGAATACATGATGCAAGTTTTGCAATGTGTGATATACTTAAGAACTACGATATCATTATTAAGTATATCAACTTATCTAACTTTATTTGTTTTCTCATGTGCGTCTTACCTTAGGTATGTGCCATAGAGAAAGAACACTGCCACCATTAATCCGTTCAGGAGAAATACTATAGCCACATAAAAAGAAGCAGGATCTCCCAATCCTATCAAATAGCAATTAACATTAAAACAGAATTACTATGTCTTATTTTAATTATTCATATATTAGGATCACCATACTGTGTGTAACGGTGTACCTTATTGCTTTGTCCCAAGAGCAATACTATGGACTTTGGGTGTAGTAAGGCCTCTGGCTCTTGGGAACACAGCCAGAACCAAAGACTTGTCCACAAATTTCTTCAGTTCTTTTTTTAAAAGCTTTACTGGATATAACACAAAAACATGAAACTTATCTCTTTTTTTTCAATAGTCCTTCCTAAATACCTTGCTCTCTTCTTGATGTATTCTATCTTTCTTTGTTGTAATATTTTAATTTAAGCATTTGCATGAGAAATACTCTATAATTTGTTAAATGTTAATATTTGTTGAATAAATGTAAAAGACATGAACAATACTAGAAGTGTCATGCCAGTCCAACCATACGCCAGATTCAATGCAAGGAACAGGATATGCACTTACAGAATATATAGCAATCTGGTAAAATATACTTCTTTTTTAATTACCTCTATGTCTGCTTCAATTCTCAGTTAGTTGCAGTGGTATTATTATTATTGTCTGTGTTCAACACAGATGGGGAAGAGAAAGTTTTGTGTTTTACCCTGGCAACGCACTTACCCATAACTCCCCTCCAACAACTACAGAACAAGAGATATGATAATCCACAAGGACTTGTGTCAAGAACACATTTCTGGAGGAGTAAAAGTGAAACCTTTCCCTTCACTTCCTGCCCAAAAGTCTTTATTCCACTATTGCCATT
>NW_024826172.1:0-1571 GCF_019175285.1 Sceloporus undulatus
CTACATCAGGTGACTATTACCATGAGAAAAGCCTATTATCTATCCCACATCTACCACGTTATTTCCTGAGCTTTGTATGAATGCATGTGCGTATGTGCCTGTGAGTGTTTGAACCCCTGTTTCCAATAAAAGAGACATTGATTGTACCTCATTTCTGGATTTCTAGTTCCTGGTATACAGATCGAAGGGCCGATCCCTGAGGTGTAGCAACAGGCCTCCTCTTGTGACCCTGAGCTAATTAAATTCCCCATTGATAATTGGGTCACTGTTCACTATTACAGTAGAAAGGTGGTATGTACATAAACCTGGCTTGCCTCGTAAAATTCATTGAACAGCTCTCACTAGAGACAAAGGTCTGAGTCCCATTGTATCCAACCCCCTTAGTGGCTTCCATCTTAGTGGTGCAGTGAATCCATGTTGGTTTTAATTTGACTGCCCAAGGCATTAAATTTATTGGGGGGAAGAGAGTTCAGTAAAAAGTCTGGGGTGGATTTAATGTTGCCCTTCCCTGACCTCCATTGCTTTAAGGATAAATTCTCAGTGGGGAGGAATGACTAACTCTCTTCTCAAGACAGCCAGATGTGAACAAGCTGCCCAACTCTTAAACACATGGAAAGTGCATAGGCTTCTTCTGTACCTTGTCAGTTAGCTCCAGGTCGTCCTCTGATTCTATGAGATCCATGTTCCTGCAGCCATGCCAGTAAGATCCCAGAGGAAAATGAGAGTCATCCTCCAATCCGCATTCAACATCCAAATGGGCTGCTTTGACTCCGTAGGTCAGAGAAAACCTGTCCATTTGAACAAAGAGTAGAAAGATGAGATGGTGCCCCTTTTCCATATTGCGTCTTTTCTCCTAAGGCCAAGAACCTATTGCATAAAAGTGTCCCAGACTCACTTGGCTCCCTTCCTCTGGGTCAGAAAGAATTGTCTGGTTCACGATCTCCGTCTCTTCTTCATTTCGCATGATGCCTTTGTCATTCATCTTAAGGCCAGACAAATTTGTGGAGGGACCTTTCTTCTCTCCAAGTCCTTTGTCTGGAGAAGATTTTTTTTAAAGTATAAGAACAGTCTAACAAATAAAGACAATTTTACCTGAACAAATTAAGTGAAACACAGAAGAAGCATCATAGGATCTATCAGGCAGAACTCTCTTCATCATGTACACTTTTAACAGGTTCGCTAGTGGTCAAGTTGAAGGCAGTTCTTCATTGGTCTGTGTTCAAAGGAGGTTTGTCATAGGACACCTCCACCGTATGACTGTGGATGAAAAGCCCACCAGCCTATATGCCTAGAAAAGAAATTGAGGACATCTTCCTGGTAGGATTTTTCTTGAACTGCCTCCCAAATAATATGTCTTCTGTGAAAGATTAGAAGCCTTGTGTTTTTTAAGGAGCAAAACTGTGTCTAAACATGGCCATGAAAGAGGTTCATACATTTCTAAATGGGGTTGAGAAAGTGGAAGGAGACACAGTTTTCTCCTTCTCTCTTCTTGCTTGACCTTGGGGTCATTTAGTGGAGATGGGAAATTCAGGACAGACAACAGCAAAACAAAAACCACATTTCACACAGTT
>NW_024826173.1:0-879 GCF_019175285.1 Sceloporus undulatus
GACAAGCCTCCTCTTAGAAGCCAAAGCCTGATGTTTGTGAAGAATAAGAATAAGGCTTGTATTAAAACTATTCTCCCCATTTCTGATCCCTTTTAAAACCCATGTTCCCCAGAAGGAGCAGAGCTGTGTAATAAGGAAACCCTCTTAGAAAAGAGACACAAAAGACACACAAAGAGACACACTTCCTTCCTTTTGGCCAAGGAGCCTGGCCTCCTTCTCTCTCTGGAGCCTCAGGAGAGAAAGAGAAGCCTCTGTTCAACTGAGGCCTCAGAGAAGGTTCTGGAACATTATTCCCCACAGTCACAAGCAACACAAAATGGCCGCCCAAACACAAAATGGCCGCCTCTGCCTCAGCATTTGGCAACCCAAAATGGAGGATGAAATGGCTCCAAAGTCAGAAGGGACCTCAAATAGGATTTCCAAACCTTAACTACACAGAAAGGTTTTCCTGATGCTTTTATTGAAAGTAGACACAATCAATAGTGGAAAATATTGATGTTTTCTCCCATTCAAACCACTCCCTTCAACACCTAGGCAGCACAGAATCAAAATAAAATGAAGAGATCAATATCTATGGGACTGACAGGAGTAGCCTGGGTCCCTACTACAGCTCCTGCTGCCAACTTCTCTCTCTAGTGAGGCTCAAAGGCTTTACCCATAGACTTCAGTGTAAACAAGCAGTGGCTAATAAACTATATTCCTGATACAAGGGCGCCCTCTTGTAGTGACTCTAGAGCACTGCAGCCCCTTTGGGCTTCACAAGAACTTTCTTTGGGTTCTTTGGGCTTCCTCCCAACTTCTATCCTGGCGCCCTCTAGTGGCCACTCTTGGCAATTGTTTTGGGATTTGGGAAATGCAGGGAGCATTGAGGGCATTTAG
>NW_024826173.1:979-1571 GCF_019175285.1 Sceloporus undulatus
GACAAGCCTCCTCTTAGAAGCCAAAGCCTGATGTTTGTGAAGAATAAGAATAAGGCTTGTATTAAAACTATTCTCCCCATTTCTGATCCCTTTTAAAACCCATGTTCCCCAGAAGGAGCAGAGCTGTGTAATAAGGAAACCCTCTTAGAAAAGAGACACAAAAGACACACAAAGAGACACACTTCCTTCCTTTTGGCCAAGGAGCCTGGCCTCCTTCTCTCTCTGGAGCCTCAGGAGAGAAAGAGAAGCCTCTGTTCAACTGAGGCCTCAGAGAAGGTTCTGGAACATTATTCCCCACAGTCACAAGCAACACAAAATGGCCGCCCAAACACAAAATGGCCGCCTCTGCCTCAGCATTTGGCAACCCAAAATGGAGGATGAAATGGCTCCAAAGTCAGAAGGGACCTCAAATAGGATTTCCAAACCTTAACTACACAGAAAGGTTTTCCTGATGCTTTTATTGAAAGTAGACACAATCAATAGTGGAAAATATTGATGTTTTCTCCCATTCAAACCACTCCCTTCAACACCTAGGCAGCACAGAATCAAAATAAAATGAAGAGATCAATATCTATGGGACTGACAGGAGTAG
>NW_024826174.1:0-1571 GCF_019175285.1 Sceloporus undulatus
TTTAAAAGCCCCCGAAATAATGGGTGACAGAGGATTAACCAGGACTGTCTCTGCCAAACCCGGACAGTATTTTATATGCTTCCTTTCATAAATTGGTCCAGCAGTGACCCAGATGAAGCTAATAGGATAGTGACTCACCAAAGAGTAGTTGTACCTCGGCAGCCTCTTACTGTTATAGCCCAGCTCCCTCTGGTTGGCCTCTATGTCAGCCATCAGGTGGGCAGGTGGTCCTGGTGGTCCTGCACTTGGGTCACTTCTAGCAAGAGAGCCCCTAAAGCCGTGTCCAAGGAGGCCGAGATGAAGGTCCTGAGAAAAGGGACCAGGGTTAGGCTTTGTTTGGAAAGAAACTCTGCAGCACTCAAAGACACAGAGAACAGCATCCTGCTGGTGACATACGCAGGTGACATATCCCTCCTTTGGGCTGATGCAGCTCCCCTAATGCCTTATTAGAGTGGTGAGGGATTATGGGATAGGGAATTGGAGAGGGCCCTGGTTATGCCCCGTAGCTAGATGTATCATAAATAAATAAGTAAACAAATAAATCATCTGCTGAAGCCTCCAAAGGTCCCCAATACTTTCCCCCAGAAACATCCCCTTTCCCAAGAAGGTTGCATCCGCACTGCATGAATAAGGAAGGCACTTTGATACCACTTTAACCACTCAGTGTTATGGAATCCTGGGCTTTTACCTTTGGAACACTTAGCCTTCTCTGCCAGAGAGCTCTGGTGCCCCAACGAACTACAAATCCCAGGATTCCACAGGATGGAGCCAGGAGAGTTAAAGCGGTTTCGAATTGGATTATTTCTGTAATGCAGATACAATCAGTTGTAAAGGGATAGAAGCACCCAGGTTGAATTTTTATCCTGTTATAAATGGTTTTGCTTTTTTTAAATATTAGAGGTTTGTTTTTCTGTCTAATCATTCTTCTTCTTATTGTTTGTTTCTCATTTCATTCTTGGTCCTATTAGATGGTCTGGTCTGCCTCCTTCCTTCTTCTCTGAAAATCTATTAATAAGAACACTGAGGAGACTTTTAAAACCTCCCAAAGGAGCTACTTTTGGCCTTTTTGGGGGGACAAGCCTCCTCTTAGAAGCCAAAGCCTGATGTTTGTGAAGAATAATAATAATAAGACTTGTATTAAAACTATCCTCCCCATTTCTGACCCCCTTTAAAACCCATGATCCCCAGAAGGAGCACAGATGTGTAAGAAAACCCTCTCAGAAAAGAGACACACTTCTTTCCTTTTGGCGCAAGGAGCCTGGCCTCCTTCTCTCTCTGGAGCCTCAGGAGAGAAAGAGAAGCCTCTGTTCAACTGAGACCTCAGAGAAGGTTCCGGAACATTATTCCCCACAGTCACAAGCAGCACAAAATAGCCGCCAGAAATCAAAATGGCCGCCAGAACACAAAATGGCTGGGTCTGCCTGAGTAGTACATACTCTAAGGAGATATTTACTATAGATAACAAAATATAACTGAAATATAAGTCATACAAGATATTAAGAATCTCGCAGGTACAATATTTGTAAGTATATAATATTCAATTCATACAAGCTATTAAAGAAACAAATAAA
>NW_024826175.1:0-584 GCF_019175285.1 Sceloporus undulatus
GTCTGTGTCTTGAGTTTGAGGGATGGTAGCATTTATAGGCAACTCAAAGAGTTTTTATTGCTTTTTTCAACAGGATTTGAAAGTCCTCTTGCGGGAAAAGTCTGCTGGAGAAGGGTGTGGGATCTTCTCCATCATCATCATCATCAACAGATAATTCGTCAAGGGTGAGTAAGCCCTCTTCACTGTGAGATAATTTGTTTGAAAGGTCTTCTGCATCATCATCAGAGGGATGCAGAATGGAGGCTTTGGGCCTTTTTGATTTGTGTTGTTGGCCAGTAGGTGGTGCTGGTCGCTTAGTTTTTGTCTTAGCAGCAGCTGAAGAGGAGCCCGGGAGACTTTTCCCACCCTTTTTGTGAGGCTTGAGGGCAGTTTTCCTGGGGGTGAATTTTCCCCTTTCAGAGGGAGGGATGGAATCCAGGGAGGAGCGGGCAACTGGAGAGCAGGAAGAGGAAGACCTTGTCCTGGTTGGGGCTCTCTGGGCAGAGGCAGGGATGCACTGGGCTGGAGCTGGCTGAGAGGTAGGGAGGGAAGGCTGTCTCCGGTGGTCTGAAATGGTGCCAGTCATCCCCAGAGAGAGGGGAAGG
>NW_024826175.1:684-1571 GCF_019175285.1 Sceloporus undulatus
GAGGGAGGGATGGAATCCAGGGAGGAGCGGGCAACTGGAGAGGAGGAAGAGGAAGACCTTGTCCTGGTTGGGGCTCTCTGGGCAGAGGCAGGGATGCACTGGGCTGGAGCTGGCTGAGAGGTAGGGAGGGAAGGCTGTCTCCGGTGGTCTGAAATGGTGCCAGTCATCCCCAGAGAGAGGGGAAGGGCTGCAGGACAGGGCTGTTGGCCAGATAAAGCTGCAGCTTGGAAGGAGATGAGGGAAGCGATTATGGAGGAGAGCTCCGGTGGCAATGCTTGCAGCCGGGGGGCCAGTTGGGTGGGGGTAGTACTCACACCCTGTTCTGAGTCCTCCAATGTGGCCCGGGTCCGGTCTTTTTGCTGGAGGGTGCAGTGGGGCCCCTGTAGGTTCAGAGATGAGGGTTCTCCCTCCTCTGACCTGGCCCTGGCAGTCCTAGCAGCAGGCTCCTTGTCTTCATAGGGGCTGAGAGAGTGACTGGGTTGCTCTCTAGCCAAGTTTAAGGAATCACAGGACATGCCTGGGCTGTCCTCCTGATCCCCAGCCCCTGACATGGTTGGTGGTCCCCTGGAAGTCCAAAGAGACAGGAGAGGGGACAGATAGGAGGCAGAGACAAAAGGAGCAGGAGAGAAATAAAGTTGTTGTTGTTGTTGAAAGAAATAGAGGAGGAAAAGCAGCAGAGCTGATCTGAAAGCGTCTGACCAGAGCAGAGGCAGAAACGAAACTGAAACTTGCTTTGGGGGTTAGTCCTATCCTGTGGACACGCCTCTAAAGTTTTGTCTACTTCCTGCCTGACCTAGAGCGAGCCACAGGGTCTAACCCATACATCAAGGATGCCTTCTCTCCATCGCTGGAAAACCACCGCTTCTTTTAAGCAAGATGGAAAATAG
>NW_024826176.1:0-1571 GCF_019175285.1 Sceloporus undulatus
ATAAGTGGACCAGCGTTTTCCATTAACAATCCAAGACCATCGTGGGCGAAGGCAACTGGACAGTGAGTGACCCTCCGACACGTAGCCGCGTTTGGGCTTTGAATGCATTTGGGGACCTTGTTCTAATCTAGTGCCTTCCTTTGCAGAGATTTCAAAGCAATAATTGTGTGGGAAATGTGTGACTTGAAATGCTGTGTTTCTGGTAAAATGCTCTTTGGAAATGGTGGGCGGGGGGCACTAATGTCCTTAGTCTCTGGTTCCATATGCCTCTTGGGATCAGATACGAACAAGAAAGCAAACTTTTAAGAGAAATAGCCAGCAAGTCTCCTTTGCATTCGATCTCTTCTTGACTTTGCATTTGATCCCTGTGTGGCTTTCTTTACTACATTGCTTGTGTACTGTTGTTTGTTTGTGTGACGAGGGTCGGGGGGGGATCTCTGCTTTCCTGGTTTAGGAAGAGTTGACCCTCAAAACAAAGCCTTCTCTCTATGATCAATCAGAGAAGGTTTTTGGGGTTAGTGGGAGGGACTGGGGAGCACTGGGGTCTAGAGGCTGCTTTTCCCAGATCCGTGGAAGAAGACAGTGGCCCCATACAGTCAGGCCAAAAGAAAGCTGCTTCTGGTCACTTTGCAGGTATGCTGTTTAAATGACACATGTGTCCTAAGGGGCCGGAAGCCACGCCAAAGCCACGTTACAATCTTATGGACTGGAGCATGGCTTTGGCGCAGCTTCTGGACTCTTAGAACGCTTGCATTATTTCAACAGCATACCTCCAAAGTGACTCGAAGCAGCTTTCTTTTGAATAGAATCGAAAGGGAATGCTTTTGTCTGTTGTGTGTATTTGTGTATGGGGGGTGTCTCTCCTTTTCCGGCATTCTAGCAGCTCCTATGAAGAATCCACACCACCGTTTTCAGAAACTCCAGCTGCATGATCAGGTAAGCCCTCTTTTCTGTTTTTCAATAGCAATAAATACCAACAACAGTCTTTTAGGGAGAGATCCCTCACAAGAGAAAGCTCCATGATATATTTTAAAGGCACTAAGGATGCTAGGAAGCAGGTCTCTGCAATGTCTCACAACAGTTTTCAGGTTGCAAAAAATGAATATGTTGAAACAATTGAGGTTTTACTGAGAAAATGTTCTCATTCTGTCAGGTTTTCCAGAGAAAACGCACAAAAACCACTGAGATTTTTTCCCCATTGTGAAAACGTGGTTTGTGTGTATTTCTGCGAAGCCAGTATATCCACCAATTTGGGCTAAATTCAATGGCTCGTCCTTCTCGGAATGAATCAATGGGACCTGTATCAGTGCTTTGGTTTACCAAGCATCTGTTGTTTTCTGCTCTAGTTAGTATTATCTACTACAGTTAGGATTAACAGGTGGTTTAAGGCTTTAATTACAGGAGGACGGAAGGAAGGAAGGAAGGAAGGAAGGAAAAAGGTAAATGGCCGACAGATGATACTTTGTTATTTTCAAAAGAAATTTTGATTTCAGCTGTGGTTCGTTTTACCAAGTGTCTGTTTCTTTCTGCTGTAGTTAATATTATCTACTACAGTTAGGATGAGCAAGAGG
>NW_024826177.1:0-1571 GCF_019175285.1 Sceloporus undulatus
AACCCAGTTTGGCATTGCTTTACCTGTTTTATTTCTGCTCTATGGATGTCTGTTGTGTCTCAAAGGTGCTACTAGATCTTTCTAAGTACTATATATCTATAAATCTATTCCAAGCACTGGAGGACCATAAAAGAGAGCAGCTATCACTTCTTCTTGTCTGTGATGGAGAAAGCTCTTGGTCCCCACCTGTTATTCAGACGCCAGCGGTGTCCACCGAAATGGGGACCACATTGCAGGCATCAGTGGAAAGTGGAGTTGGAGGGGAGGAAGGAGAAGAGGAAGGTCTACGGCTGGGAAGAGATGGGATGTATGGGAACCTCCACACCTTCTTCAAAGTGTTGCCTTCTTCACCGCCACTCTTTGGAGGACCTGCAAGGTGTGGGTTATTTTAACCTTTGGACTTCGTGGGACCTTTTCTCCAAGAGGGAAGATTGAGGAGTGGGGGGTGGAAGAGTTGCCAAGGCAGATGTCCAGCCACTCTTTGAGACAAAAGGCCACAAAGCAGGGGTGGTGATATGTACTTTTACAGAGGATGTGTGAATGTAGGATGAGTCCCTTCGACTGGGTCCCACCAAAAGCCCTAGTCCAGCTCCATCTTCCATTTTCACCATGCCATCCTATACGGAGGAGGCCTAAAAGCACCAGATTCCATCAGGACTTGGAAACTAAGCAGGGTCAGCCCCGGTTAATACCTGGATGGGAAACTGCCAGGTGCTGTAGGCTATATTTCAGAGGAAGGAACTGGCAAAACCACTTCTGGGTATTTCTTGTCTAAGAAAACCCTCCAAAATCATGGGATTGCCATTGAATCAACAGGTGACTTGAAGGTACACTCAACATATGCAGTAATTTAAATTCGAAACTTCAAGCAAACATTTAGAGATACAGTTTAGGCATCCAAAGAAAAGGGGAAGGCAAAGTGACCAAAGGTGTATCCACACTGCAAAAGTACACTTACACATCAGATTGCAAATGACAGATCCCACATGGGCCAACCAGAGAAAGAAACTGGACAAGCAGAGCTCAGGGGGGTCATAGCTTTTCCCAACTTGCCGCTTTGGCTATGTGTTGGACTACAGCTCCCATAATCCCACAGCCAGGGCAGCTCATCCAAAAGCAAGGTGACCGGATGTCCTCACCACAAAGGAGGGCAAGGCACTGCAAAATGTAGGCCATGCAAGAAAAATGTAGGCCATGACCAAATAAAAACTAAAAACACTGATATAAATGTAAAATCATGCTTCTTAGTCATGATCTATGTGGGAAACATTTTGGAATTCCTCCTGGACAGAAGGCTGAAATGTAGGATGTGTCCTGGAAAAGGAAGGTGTCTGGTCACCCTGATCCGAAATTGACCCTCTGCAAAAAGAATGACCGCAGAAGTAATACACAAATTCAGTCTAGACAATGAGGAAATCTAAATAGTTAAAGAATTCCCATCTCTAGGACCAAACCTTGACCAGAATGGATGCTGCAGTCAAGAAAGAAGAAGAAGACTAGGAATGGGAAGGGCAGCTATGAAAGAACTGGAAAAGATACTGAAGAGCAAAGACATACAACTGAGCATGAAA
>NW_024826178.1:0-1571 GCF_019175285.1 Sceloporus undulatus
GTGGTATGGAAGCATGGTATGGAGTTGCAGTCCAACAATATTTAGAGAGATGCAGGTTACCCACTTCTTGTGGTAGCTCTTTGAATAATTTCTCAATAGATAGTCAAAAGCTTTTTGGATGTAAAAGATTAACATCTTCTTTCTAATTCAGGTTGTTTTGAGTTTTTGATCCATAATAACTCAGATGTAGTGCTGCATTTGTGTGTGCAGACCATATCAGTGTGTGGCCCATGGGATATGAAGTGATTGGTTTCCTGAGACAACTTATCACATTTTGTATCTCCCCAGCCCTGAGTTACTCTTTTGTGACTGGCTTCCATTAGTCGACCTTGAGGTTTTAGTCATGAGCAAAATAAACTCTTCTCAACTGAAATATGCCCATGCCTATGCTGGAGAATACTTCAATTCCCACTGAAGTTTTCAGAAAGAATTACTTCTCAGTAAATATGGTTTGGATTTTACTGCCAAGTATTTAACAGTGCAATTCTGTGCAAGCCTGCTCCAAACTAACGTCTCATTGAATTTGATGAGGCTTACTCCCAGGCAGTTGAATGTAAGGTTTCTACCTAATTGTGGGCTTTAAAATATATATATTTAGGCTTATGGATTTGAGAGGTTTGGACTTATTTATGCCATCAAGCTCGCTTAACTGAAGCTTCACTGAATTTACTGCTGGAAAGCCTATGAACAGATGAAAACTGCCATGTCGCATTTGTCAAACCATTGGTCCTTCTAGTGCAAAATGGTGTTTCTTTGCTAGTAGCCAGAAGATCTTCAAGGTTTCAGGCACATTTTTTTCCTTTCGTGACCCTCTGCTATTCAGTGGTGGGGACCTGCCAGACGATGTTGGACTGCAACTCCTATCATCCCTGACCTTTGAAAGCTTGTGCTTTTCCTATGAACTTTAGCTCTTTTTGCAAGAGAAAGATTTATATATATATATATATATATATATATATATATATATATATATATATGGGGCTTTTATTTCAGTCTGAAGTAGACTTGTTAGACTTCAATGACCTCGTAAAGTTTGAGGTGGTTGCAGTTTGTTCTTTGTGTCAAGATTTCTAAATAATTCATTTCACTATAGCCAGAAGAGCTTACATAATTTTGAAACATTCCAGCTGTCTGCCACAGCCATTCTCTTGCAGATTTTATTCCTGAATGTTTCTTAGGGACAAAGAAAAGTCACCATTAATCATATCATTGGTCGCCTTCCATGTTAAAGCTTGATAGGCTCCCTGTTTGGATTTGTCCTTATTGGCATGCAAGGATCATGACTGTTTATGTCTGACAGTGCCCATTTTTTCTTACTGTAAATAGGATAGTATCCCCAAAAGATTGCTGTGGCCTGTTACAGACTGCCAAAATAAAGCTGCTTCGGGTCTCTTTGGAGGTATGCTATTTAAATGATGCATGGGTCCTAAGAATCTGGAAGCTGCACCAAAGCTGCACTCCAGTGCTTAAGAATGGAGAGTGGCTTTGGCACCACCTCCGGACTCTTAGGACCCATGCAGCATTTAAATAGCATACCTCCAAAGAAACCCGAAGCAGCTTTATTTTGGCAG
>NW_024826179.1:0-1571 GCF_019175285.1 Sceloporus undulatus
AGAGAACAGGCTGGCCAGCGTCATCAGGGGCTAGCCTGAAGACAGAGTGCCCTCCCTCCATAACTCATCTTTCGGCCGCTGAGGGAGAGAACAGGCTGGCCAGCGTCATCAGAGGCAAGCCTGAAGATACAGTGTATCTTAATGTGTATTTTATCCATAATTGTAATGTTTTATTAGTTTTATATATCTATTGTAGATTTTTTCTTGTACTGTTTTATAGTTTTCTTGTACACCGCTATTATCTATTTGGAATAGCGGTTTATAAATAAAACTTATTATTATTATTATTATTATTATTATTATTAAAATATGCAAATAATTGCTCGTCTTGGGACCCCCCCCCCGAGGGTTGGGGGGACCCCGCGGCGGCACAGCCCATGGGGGATAGCGGATCTTCTTCGCCCAGGCAATACCTTGTCTGGGGTTTTTCTTTACTGCCATGATGGATTCAGCGAGTAGGAAAACACCGTCAGGGAGGACGCTTCTCAGGAGCGCCCTGAACTTGCATCCATCAAGCTTCCGTTCCAAACCGGAAGTCCCAGCAGTGGCACATTGAACCTTTCTAGAAATTATCTTTGACGGATCTCTGGTGTACCAACTAGGCTGTTCATTTATTGGAGGAAAGGCCATATTTGACCCGCAAGAGCTCATGAGGAGCCCCACGGGGACCAGTCCAGCTTGCGAGTGACCATTGAGGCATGCGAAAGACAACTGGCGAGAACACGTTTAACAAGTCACGGGGGCGTCGCTATTGAGAGAGAACAGAAGAGGGGGGCAGGGCATTGCCAGGCAGCGGGTATAAAAGCCCCCGCTGGCCCGTTACAAACCAGTACATACTAGGGGTTGGCCAAGGACACAGCGTCCAATCAGGCCTCACCCCTAGTACATACTGGGTACGCCAAACTGGTGGCATCCTTTGCACACTGCAATGTTTGTCCGCTGCAGTTCCTTGGTGCAGCAAACACAGGCTCCGGCAGAGTACCCTTTTTGGGCGCTCTCTGAAGCGCCAAACTTTTCCTCTTTAACAGCAAGTCTGCTTCCCAGACATCTCCTTCTGCTCTTCAAATGTCCAAAAGCCCTTTCCACGGAATTCCTAGCTCTGCTTAGAGATTTGTTGAAGAAAATTTGTTCTGGGTTGTTTGTGGTGGGGTGAGGCTTCATGAGCCAGGGCTGGATAGGGTACGCCCCATCACCAATGATCAGTGGGGGGACAGTTATGTCACACACATTAATAGTGGGGTTTCTGGAGGAGGAGCCACGAGCGATAGTGTGAGCAGCTAAGATCGACCGCTCCTGAAAGCAAAGCCTAAAAAGCTAAAAAAAATCTCTCCTAATGAGAAAAAAACTGTGAGTAACTGCAAATAAATATATTGGAAAGGGAAGAGAGCAGATTGGAATTGTTTAATTAAAGTTTTAAAGGGAAGGAAGAGAAATAAACAGCAATCTTACATACGGCATTGCCGGCTAGAGGTTTGTCAGCCGAGTGGACGCTTGGATTGCTGCTAGATGTCTAAAAGCCAAAAGAAAAAAAAGGAACTCAAACAAACAGTGATAAACTGGGGAAGAGAGTC
>NW_024826180.1:0-1571 GCF_019175285.1 Sceloporus undulatus
TCTTCCATCATTATTGCAGGCCTTGTCAAGATATATTATATACAAATGATAAGATTTTGAAATTGTTTTCCCTTTCCTATCCATTAGGATCAGATCTAATTCTGTCTTGTTTTGTGCTATGCCATATTGTTTAATGTCTTTTTTATATCTCTCATGTAAAATAGAAAAGCCAATGGATGTTGTGCCCTTCTGCTATTAATTCTTCCTTTGTTCTGATCCTTGCCTTTCCCTTTTCTATCTTTAGTATATCTCTATATCTTAGCCATTCTTTTCCTTCTTTTCCCCCCCTTTTTCATCAGCGCCTCTTGGAGTGATATCCAATCTGGCATTTGTCTATATATTTTCCCTTTACATATATTCCATACCTTCCATAGGGCTCTCCTTACTATATGGTCTTTGAATTCTGCATTGAATTCCACCTTTCCAAACCAGATGTGGGCATGCCAGCCATATCTCAAATTAAAACCTCCCAAATCTAACATCTGTTAATCATTTAGGTCTATCCAATTTTCTATCCAATTTAAACAATACGCATAATAATACAATCTCAGGTCTGGCATTTCTAGGTTTCTGACAAAGGCATTTTTGTCTCTTTCATTTTTATAAGCCATGCCATTATAATGTTAATTTTATTCCTCATGTGTTTGGAGAAAATATTGAAACAAAGAGGTGCCTTCAAGTCATTTTCAACTTATGGCAACCCTAAAGAGACTTTAAAAGTGTTAGGAGGGGAGAAAAAAAAGAAGAGGCTACCTGGATATATTGCATCAGGTAAGGAAAAATGGATTATCATATCGTCTTGATAATGGAACTTAATGTTTGTATGTTCTGAAGAAGAGGCATATCTGCCCTCATGAATTTCCTTCCAATACCATCTGAACTGGGAACAGCCATGTCTCTACTAATATTATCGTATATATTTTTCTCCTGTCTGATTCTTAGCATCTTTCCTGAAGAAGAAGCCAGTTAGACTTCAAAACAGGTATTCTGTGCATTTCAATTGCGACAATAAAGGTATCACTGCTTTGTGGGGTTTGGATATTATGGATTCTAACTGGCAGCGAAACCCAAACAAATCATGATCCAATGACATCTCATTCATTTAGCACTAAGAGATACTAACTTGAATATCTTCCTTGGTAACAGAAGAGAAAATACTTTACTTTCCTCATCCAAATGATTTTAACTTACATCTACCTTTGTTGTCCTACCCCAGGTGTTTTCTCCAAACACACGAGGAATAAAACTAAGTCCTTTGCCTTACTCTGAGTTTTGGGACCTCCCTTGGATCACTCCATTGGACTCCATAGCCAAGCAGGGCTTTGAATCCTGGTCTCCAGGGATGCAGTGCGATGCTCAAACCATTACACCATGCTGTCTCTAAATCCTATCCTTTACTCTTCCCTTTCCCATCTTAAACTCATTGGGGAACCAGGCTCTGCTTCCCCTACTTTTCTCACAGCAAAAGCGTAACTGATCAAATGCAACTGTAGCCAGAACCATAAGCGCATCACAATACAGAGTCATAGCAAGCATCACAGTTGCCATGCTATGACAACGGAAAGCAAGGG
>NW_024826181.1:0-736 GCF_019175285.1 Sceloporus undulatus
ATTTTACATGAAGCTGTTAGGTGAGATCATTCGGAGACATGGGGCGGGGAGCAGGAAGACCTTGAAACAGTAGTACATGCGCTGGTCACCTCTCGGCTTGACTTCTGTAACGCACTCTAAATGGGGCTACCCTTGTGACAATTTTGGAAACTTCAGTTGGTACAAAATATGGCAGGCAGGTTGGTTACGGCCACTTCTAGAACTGCCCACATTACACCGGTTCTTAAATCTCTCCACTGGCTGCGCATCAGTTTCCGGGCAAGATACAAGGTGTTGGTTCGATCTGGAAGGACCTGCCGGATGAGATCCGTCCTATTTCCACCTTGGAAGCCTTTAAGAAGGATATTAAGATGGATCTCTTTCCAGACTAGATTAGATCTATTGACTTTCCTCTCCCTCCCCCTGACCCTTGCCCTTGCCATCGTTACTGTTATGTAAATTGTTATCTATCGTTCCTGCCCTCCCCTCTCACCTTCAGAAAATGACCCATTTCTTGCACGAAAAACCCTTTTTCCTGTATTGTGTTTGGGATGTATTAAATTTTATTGCAGTTTAATAGCTTTTTAGGGGTTGATTAATGTTTTAGTAATTGGGAGGAGTTTTGGGGGTTTGGGGGTTTTAATAGTATTTCTTAAATTGTACGTTATTTTATTACTGTAATCTGCTTTGATTCTTTTGAGGAAAGGAGAATTATTATTATTATTATTATTACATCCCTTCAAGGGGGTCCAAGGCC
>NW_024826181.1:836-1571 GCF_019175285.1 Sceloporus undulatus
AATTTTATTGCAGTTTAATAGCTTTTTTAGGGGTTGATTAATGTTTTAGTAATTGGGAGGAGTTTTGGGGGTTTGGGGGTTTTAATAGTATTTCTTAAATTGTACGTTATTTTATTACTGTAATCTGCTTTGATTCTTTTGAGGAAAGGAGAATTATTATTATTATTATTATTATTATTATTACATCCCTTCAAGGGGGTCCAAGGCCATTTCAGTAGGCTCCCAGAACCAGGAGGGGGGGGACAATCTTTCTGGGACTGTGGTTCTCTCCGTTGGTCCACCTCTGCGGGGTTGTTGTGAAGGAAAGGGTAAGTATTTGAGGGGGGTGCCCAATCCGGATCCAGTGGGTCTCTAAGCCTAGTTCCCAGGTTGACAGAGGATTGCCAGAGTTTTGAGGTTCCCTCCATCTCCCTAGGCTTTGGCTCTTCTCTCCCCCCCAGAGCCCCCTCCCCCAGGACTACAGAGAACCCACCCCCCCCCCCAAATGTTGCTTCCAGTGCTATTGAACCCTATTCTGTGTGATGCTTTCTATTTGGCACAAAACTCTTCCCTAAATGAGGCGTCAGAAGGGAGGGTCTCTCCTCTGCCCCACTTTCCAGGAGGGAGGGGGCTCCTCAAAGACCTTTTTACCTTTGGATCCCCCTCCCCTCCATGGCCATGCCTCTTTCTAAGGGTCCCCCCTGCCTTATTTTCTTATAATAACCCCCCAAATACCTGGGACCCAAGGAATCCCCC
>NW_024826182.1:0-1571 GCF_019175285.1 Sceloporus undulatus
CATCTGTTTAAAACAATATAAAGTTAACATAAAACATACAATAATAATAATAATAATAATAATATCATAAATTTAAAAACAAACCCATCTATTTAAAACAATATAATGTTAACATCAAAACATACAATAATAGTAATACAATAAATTTAAAAAAACAAACTCATCTGTTTAAAACAATATAAAGTTAACATAAAATATACAATAATAATAATACAATAATAATAATATGATACATTTAAAAACAAGCTCATCTGTTTAAAACAATATAAAGTTAAAAACACAATAATAATAATAATAATAATAATATATGATAAATTTAAAAACAATTAAACTCATCTGTATATACTCATGTACAAGCCCACCTCATGTAAAGGTCATCAAAATCATGGATTTTGATATGATGCATGGATAGGGTTGCCATCCCTGGGGACCTCCAAAACGGGAGAAATGTAGGACATGGTTTTAAAATGTGGGACTTTTTTTTTTGGTTGTTTCCTGGCCAGGAAATTAAAAAAAAAAGTCCTACATTTTTAAACCTTGTCCAAGGCCTCGCTGGGGTCTGGGAGACAGCGTCCTCCAAGCCCCAGCCAGGCCTGGAGGACTCCGCGATCGCGGAGCCCCATCCAGTGCCTGGCTGAGGCTTGCCAGGCAGCGTCCTCCAAGCCCCAGCCAGGCCTGGAGGACTCTGCGATCGCGGAGCCCCATCCAGGGCCTGGCTGAGGCTTGGCAGGCTGCGTCCTCCAAGCCCCAGCCAGGCCTGGAGGACTCCGCGATCGCGGAGCCCCATCCAGGGCCTCGCTGGGGGAGAATCCCGGGGGAATCCCCCGCCTCCCCGTGCGCCCACGCCACCTTCCCCCGCCTCCTCTCCTCCTCCCTGCGCGGAGGAAATGCTGCCTCCTTCCACCTTCGCCTCCTCCGCGCGGCCTAGGGGAGAAGGGGCGGAGGAGGAAGGTGGCACGGGCGCGCGGGGAGGCACTGCCTCCAGCTTCGCCTCCTGCGCCCCAGGCAGGCCTCGCTGCCCTTTTCTTCCTCCCCGCCTCCCCGAGGTGGAGGAGGAAGGCAGCGAGGCCTGCCAGGGGCGCAGCAACCCAGGCTGCAACCGGGGGGCTCCCGGTTTTGGGGCTGCACCCGTGCCGGGAGGGGCCCCGGGCCCCCAAAATCGGGAAGTTCCCGGTTGCAGCCGGGTTATGGCAAGCCTACCCACGGATAAGTCGAGGGTAAAACCTAGGGGCCTATAAGGAAGGATGGAAAGGGTGAAATATCTTTTCCATCTCTCCTTCTCCTTCTCTGGGCCTCTCCCGGCTACTGATTCCCAGGTGCTGGAGAAGAAGTTTTAACATTGGATTGAGAAGGGAAGTAAGTGGTGTTCAATCAGGTGTTTCTTCCATGGGAAGGCTTGCAAACTGGACTGGGGACAGAGACGGAAGCAAGTGATGTTCAATGAGGTGTTTTTTCTATGGGAAGAAGAAGCTTGCAAATCAGACTGGAAAAGGAAGCAAGTGGTGTTAAATGGGGAGTTTCTTCCATGGGAAGAGAAGCATTGCAAATCAGACTGGGAACCTCTTGCACAG
>NW_024826183.1:0-1571 GCF_019175285.1 Sceloporus undulatus
AGATGGTGGTCAGGAGGAGGGCTCTTTGTCTTCAGGCGAGGCCTGTTTAAATAATGTGAGGCTTGTGTAGACGTAAAACAAGTCTTTGAAACTACATAAAAAAGGAAAAAAAGAATACAGCTTTCAAATGGATAAAGATACAGAGATCGAAAATAAGGAAACTGACTTTTTAAAAGTTGAAATTGAGTTGTTTTTGCATTCAGATTGCAACTAAGGGCCTCAACAGACAGACCAAAATAAAGTTGGTTCGGGTCACTTTGGAAGTGTGCTGTTTAAGTGAATCATGCATCCTAAGAGGTTTGAAACCACAGACTGGAGCACAACTTTGGCACAGCTTCTGGCCTCTTAGGATGCATGTGTCATTTAAACAGCATACCTCCAAAGTGACCTGAAGCAGCTTTATTTTGTCTTGTCTGTTCAGGCCCTAAATTAGATTAAAAAAAGAGAAAAAGGAGTATGGTCTGGCATCAGAAAGTGAAATTGTTTTGACTGGGAGTTAAAGCTAAACCTTGGGTCATGTGATTGTTACATTGTGAAGAACATGCTGTTACAAAGGCAAAATGGTTAACTCTTTATACGCCAGTTAAATATGACTGTTATAATGGAAGTGCAAACCCTTTTCTTTGACTTACCCCCTTTCTTTGTATTAATATTTTAAAAACAAATAGTTAAGGCTTAGCAGAAATGTGTACAAAATAAACAGGAATCTGACAATACTTCCTTGCTAGAGCCAAATATTTAGTTAATGATTTAGAATCAATACATAATCCCTACTCTCCAGGAGTGAGTGATATATGAATGTCTTCTCTACATTTATATGTTTGTTTTAATAAAAGGCACATACCAAAATTTCCATCAAAAAGTCCAGTAGAAGTAACTTCTCAATAAAAACTAGAACCCCAATTTCACAATAATATTAATAAGTGAAAAAAGAGGGAATAAAAACCAGAATTATTTGAGTAACAGTGAAACATTTAAAAGAAAGGAAAGGAAACAGTGGAGCTTCTTAATTCAAGGGGTCACAACAAGGTTACTTGAAAGACTTTGCAGAAATAATAGCCTTAACTAAGATCAATACAGTCCCTGCCTCAAGTTTTCCTTTTTCCTATTGCTTACATTTCATTATCTTCCTTATTTTTGTGAACTGACTCCATTCTTCTTTTCCTAAGTCTCCTGCCTCACAATGTTCATTGCCTTTTCGGGCAATGGTTCCTGTTAAGCACTCAAAGCGATGGGCCTGGGTGTCAGTTTTTGTTTTCTCCACATTAAAGTGTATGATTCTTTCCATCCCATTGCATATTAACTACCAGATGATATAACAGCAGAAAAAACGGTCGCCCGCTAGCCGGGCAGACCGTTTTGCCACTAGAGGCGGCAAAAACTACAAGCCCCAGTATGCACTGGGGCTTGCCCCGGCTCCCTATTGGTGCACGGGGCGGAAGGGGCGGTCCTTCCGCCCCGCAACCTTCTGGGAGTCAGGCTGTTGTGTGGAGCTTCCAGTCCTCCAGGGCAGCCCATTGGTTGGGCTGCCTTGGAGGAGGAGTTCCGCAGCACACGTTGTGGGGGGCGGG
>NW_024826184.1:0-1571 GCF_019175285.1 Sceloporus undulatus
CCGAGGTCTGGACCAAGGCAGATGGACTGGAGGGAGGGCAAGGCTTCATAATGGATGGTTAATCATTATCCAGAGAAAATACATAATCACAAGTAGGATAATACATATACAGTACATAGGAATACAGGAAATGGATCGATAAACAGCCAACAACAGAACATCAGATAGTAAGCTACATGTGGGAAGAGCAATCCACATGATCCCTGTGTTAAACCAAATTTAACAGAATCACTATTTGCTCTGGATCGGGGTTATTCAGACTTTTTTTTAGTGCAACTGCGAATAATGTCACACATTCTGTTTTTGTTGTTCACACTTTTTAAAATCAAAACCGCATCTCTACACATCTCTGCATAGTCTGTTGTTCACACATATTGGATGAAGTCAATGATGTGGATGTTTTCGAAACACATTCAAGGCATGAAGAGTTTTACCCCAGTTCATCCTGGATCTATTTGCATCAGTTATTCACACAGCCAACAATAGAAATCTTTTAGGTAAACACGGGGGGGGGGGGGAGGAGTTCTTTTTCATCCTGGAGAGAAGTGACCAGTGGGGTCCCACAGGGCTCTGTCCTGGACCCAGTGCTATTCAACATCTTTATCAATGACTTGGACGACAGAATTGGGGGCATACTTATCAAATTTGCAGATGACACCAAATTAGGAGGAATAGCTAATACTCCAGAGGACAGGACCAAAATTCAAAATGACCTGAATAGACTTGAAAGCTGGGCCAAAGCTAACAAAATGAAATTCAACACGGAGAAATGTAAGGTACTGCACTTAGGGCGGAAAAATGAAATGCACAGATATAGGATGGGAGATACCTGGCTGAATGAAACTATGTGGGAAAGGGATCTAGGAGTCCAAGTGACCACAAGTTGAACATGAGTCAACAGTGAAATGCGGCAGCTGAAAAGGCCAATTCAATTTTAGGTTGCATCAAAAAAAGCATAGTGTCTAGATGAAGGGAAGTAATAGTGCCACTCTATTCTGCTTTGCTTAGGCCCCACCTGGAATATTGTGTCCAGTTCTGGGCCCCACAATTCAAAAGGGATGTTGAGAAACTGGAGCGTGTCCAAAGGAGAGCGACTAAAATGGTGAAGGGCCTGGAAACCATCTTCTATGAGGAATGACTCATAGGGAGCTGGGGATGTTTAGCCTGGTGAAGAGAAGGTGTAAGAGGTGATATGATATCCCTGTTTACATATTTGAAGGGATGTCATATTGAGGAGGGAGCAAGCTTGTTTTCTGCTGCTCCAGAGAATAGGATCCGGAACAATGGATGCAAGCTCCAGGAAAAGGGATTCCACCTCAACATTAGGAAGAACTTCCTGACAGTAAGGGCTGTTTGACAGTGGAACAAACTCCCTCAGAGTGTAGTGGGGTCTTCTTACTTAGAGGTCTTTAAACAGAGGCTGGATGGCCATCTGTCGGGGATGCTTTGATTGAGATTTCCTGCATGGCAGGGGGATGGACTGGATGCCCCTTGTGGTCTCTTCCTACTCTATGATTCTATGAATCTATGAAAGGCCTAATATTGATTATCCTGGGTTAAGGGTGGTTGCA
>NW_024826185.1:0-1571 GCF_019175285.1 Sceloporus undulatus
GATAGTGTCCCATTGTGATCTCAGTCTGATGCTCCTTGCCTGAAGTATTGATAGTGTCCCATTTTGATTTCAGGCTGATGCACCTTGCCTGAAGTATTCAGATGGCGCTATTGTGACTTCTTCAGGTTGCTGCTCCTTACCTTAAGCATTGAGACTGTCCCATTGTAATCTCAGAATCAGAGAATTAGAGAATCATAGAGTTGGAAGAGACCACTGGGGACATCCAGTCCCCCCCTGCCATGCAGGAACTCTCAATCAAAGCATAGTGAGAGAAGGAAGGAGACTCCAATACACTCTGAGGAAGGAGTGTGTCCCTATGTCCCTCCTAATGTTGAGCTGGAATCTCTTTTCCTGGAACTTGCATCCATTCCTCCGGTTCTTGTTCTCTGGAGCAGCAGAAAACAAGCTTGCTCCCTGCACAATATGGCATCACTTCAAATATTTAAACAGGGCTGTCATATCACCTCTTAATCTTCACTTCTCCAGGCTAAACATCCACGGTTCCCTAAGTCGTTCCTCATAGGATATGGTTTCCAGACCCTTCACTATTTTTGTCACCCTCCTTTGGACACAGTCCAGTTTCTCAACATCCTTTTTGAATTGTGGGACCCGGAACTGGACACAATATTCCAGGTGGGGCCTGACCAGAGTAGAATAGAGTGGGACTATTACTTCCCTTCATTTAGACACTATACTTCTATTGATGCAGGCTAAAATTGCATTGGCCTTGTTAGCTGCCTCATCACACTCTTGACTCATGTTCAACTTGTGGTCTACTTAGACTCCTAGATCCTTTTCACACATAGTTTCATTCAGCCACGTGTCCTCCATCCTATATCTATGCATTTCATTTTTCCAACCTTAATGTAGTACATTACATTTCTCTGTGTCAAATTTCATTTTGTTTGCTTTGGCCCAGCTTTCTAGTCTATTCAGGTCATTTTGAATTTTGATCCTCCCTCTGGGGTCTTAGCTACTCCTCATAATTTGGTTTCATCTGCACATTTGATAAGTATGTCCCCATTTCTGTCATCAAAGTCATTGATAAAGATGTTGAATAGCACTGGACCCTGGACAGAACCCCACTGGACACCCCACTGGTCACTTCTCTCCAGGATAAAAAGGAGCCATTGCTGAGCACCCTTTGGGTTTCGCCAGTCAACCAATTATAAATCCATGTAACAGTTTCCTTCTCTACCTTGTTTCATGTTTTTGTTTTATATACTGTTTAATTTGGTTAACGATTAAGGGACATAGCTATGAGATTCTATGATATGGGGTGCATTATAAAACTTTTAATAAATGAACAAGTATTTGAATCCTATATATACATATTATCAGACATAACTCCAGAGAGTGTTAGCATTTTGGATGCCAAAAGGTTCCTCTCCTTCTTCAATGCAAGAAGCAACACTTCAGCTGCCTTCTAGAAGATAAAGCAAAAAGGCTTCAAAAGGACTGAAGCCTTGGGCAAGTCTCACTCTCTCAGCCTCAGAGGATGGCCATGGGAAACCCACTCTGAAGGAACCTGCCAAGAAAACCCCTTCAGAGACTCCCATAAGGTCACCATA
>NW_024826186.1:0-1571 GCF_019175285.1 Sceloporus undulatus
ACCTGAGGTGCTCCTCCCCACCATAACTTGATTTCCTGTGCAAGTTGTCATGACATATTCTATCTCTTGAGTCTGGACATCAAAGAGGTCAAAGAATTCTGGAGCTGCTAATGAAATATCACTTTGTGTGTCTAACACAATGTACATCTTCCTGGAGGCCTCAGGGTTCCCACTTGGGAACACCTTGGCCAGGCATATTGGATGGCATGATCGCACTTTACCTGGTTCTTGACACAGGGCTGTACAACTGGTACCTGCTGTCTTGACTTCTGAAGAAGTTACTGTCTCTGGTTGAGGTACTGTTGGCTCAGCAGTTGTTTGTTCCTGCTTTTGTGGTGGTGTGGCTCGATGCAACGCCGTGCAGTGTCTAGTACTGTTGCATTCTAGACACTTTACCTTTTCATTACAGTCTTTGGCTCTATGCTCTTTAGATGTGCAGCACTTGAAGCATATCTCTTGTTCCTTTAACAAGGCAATGCGATCATCATAAGTTTTTTTGCTAAATTCTTTACAGTCACTGATAAGGTGCGGTGTCTTGTGTATTGGACTCAAGGATTCAGTTGTTGATTTGGAGAATGAAGTCTCAGTTTTCTTGACTGAGATGGTTTGTTTGGCTGTAGATGCTTTAGAAGGACTCTTTTCAGTTTCAGAACCCTGGTAAAGATCAAAAAGCCCTGTCTGAGGGCCATTTCTCATATGAGCCATGGTGGCAAGTGTGAGAAAGGTGGATATATTTGGCTGTGTTGTCTTTTATACTTGAAGACTTCCTGACCCCACTTTTCTCTAAGTTGGAATGGGAGCTTTCTTACAATGTCTGCTTGTGACATATGTTGGTCTAAGGAAATGAGACCAGGTAACTGTGGATTATTTTTAGCATTCTGTAGCTCTTGTAAAAGATCTAAAAGGTCCCACAACTTCTTGCTGTCTCTCATTGTGAGCTGAGGGAAGTCTTTTAATCTACATAAAAGAGAGGTCTCAATCTGAGCTGCACTTCCATATCTCTGGTCCAATCTGCCCCATGCAGCTTGTAAGGCTGCCGAAGGGTCTGCTATGTGAGCAGCATAAACTCTTTTTACCTGCTCTGAAGATGAAGGGCCGAGCCATGCCATTAGCAAGGTCAGTTCTTCCTTTGCAGATAATCCCATATCTTCCATGGCTCCTTGGAAGATGGCTTTCCAGAGGATGTAGTCTTCAGGTTTTTCTGAGAATGTTTGAACACCTTTGTCTGTTAAGTCTCTCCTTGGGTTCCTTGTTATAGTTGTGAAGTATGGATCTGGCACATTTTGCAAATGTGGCTTTGTGCTGAGTGAAGCATGGATTGGTTGCTGTTGGTAACCCAGGTTAGTAGGAACAGTGGTATTAACCGGGTACGTGACGGGTTCTCTTTGTCTGTTGAAGGACTGGCTCTGGTACGGCACTGAGGTTACTGCTGAGGTCTGCACTAAAGGTGGTGCTTCTGCTGGCTGAACAATGGGTGCAGCAGCTGGCGTTAGAAATGTCTTGGGCTGAAACTCCTTTGCCTTGGGGTCTAGTTGTTGACCAGCTAAATAGGAAATCACCTTCTGTTTAGG